>NC_041216.1:1891940-1902336 GCF_002837175.3 Physeter macrocephalus
AAGTTTCATTAGGTCCCATTTGTTTATTTTTGTTTTTATTTCCATTACTCTAGGAGGTGGATCAAAAAAGATCTTGCAGTGATTTATTTCAAACAGTGTTCGGCCTATGTTTTCCTCTAACAGTTTTATAGTGTCCAGTCTTACATTTAGGTCTTGAATCCATTTAGAGTTTATTTTTGTGTATGGTGTTAGGAAGTGTTCTAATTTCATTCTTTTACATGTAGCTGTCCAGTTTTCCCAGCACCACTTATTGAAGAGAATGTCTTTTCTCCATTGTATATCCTTGCCTCCTTTGTCATAGATTAGTTGACAATAGGTGCGTGGGTTTATCTCTGGGCTTTCTATCCTGTTCCATTGATCTATACTTCTGTTTTTGTGCCAGTACCATATTGTCTTGATTACTGTAGCTTTGTAGTATAGTCTGAAGTGAGGGAGTCTGATTCCTCCAGCTCCACTTTTTTCCCTCAAGACTGCTTTGGCATCTTTTGTGTCTCCATACAGATTTTAAGATTTTTTTGTTCTAGTTCTGTAAAAAATGCCACTGGTAATTTTATAGGGATTGCATTGAATCTGTAGATTGCTTTGGGTAGTATAGTCCAATATTTTCACAATATGGATTATTCCAATCCAAGAACATGGTATATCTCTCCATCTGTTTGTGTCATCTTTGATTACTTTCATCAGTGTCATATAGTTTTCTGAGTACAGGTCTTTTACCTCCTTAGGTAGGTTTATTCCTAGGCATTTTATTCTTTTTGATGCAATGGTGAATGGGATTGTTTCCTTAATTTCTCTTTCTGATCTTTCATTGTTAGTGTCTAGGAATGCCAGGGATTTCTGTGCATTAATTTTGTATCCTGCAACTTTACCAGATTCATTGATTAGCTCTAGTAGTTTTCTGGTGGTACCTTTAGGATTTTCTATGTATAGTATCATGTAACCGGCAAACAGTGACAGTTTTACTTCTTCTTTTCCAATTTGTATTCCTTTTATTTCTTTTTCTTCTCTGATTGCTGTGGCTAGGACTTCCAAAACTATGTTGAATAATAGTGAACCCGTGTCCCCTGCATCGGCAGGCGGACTCTCAACCACTGCGCCACCAGGGAAGCCCTGGGTGTTGAATTTTGTCAAAAGCTTTTTCTGCATCTATTGAGATGATCATATGGATTTTATTCTTCAATTTGTTAATATGGTGTATCACATTGATTGATTTGCATATATTGAAGAATCCTTGCATCCCTGGGGTAAATCCCACTTGATCATGGTGTATGATCCTTTTAATGTGTTGTTGGATTTTGTTGAGGATTTTTGCATCTATAGTCATCAGTGATATTGGTCTATAATTTTCTTTTTTTGTAGTATTTTTGTCTGGCTTTGGTATCAGGGAGATGGTGGCCTCACAGAATGAGTTTGGGAGTGTTCCTTCCTCTGCAGTTTTTTGGAAGAGTTTGAGAAGGGTGGGTGTTAGCTCTTCTCTAAATGTTTGATAGAATTCACCTGTGAAGCCATCTGGTCCAGGACTTTTGTTTGTGAGAAGATTTTAAATCACAGTTTCAATTTCATTACTTGTGATTGTTTCGTTCATATTTTCTATTTCTTCCTGGTTCAGACTTGGAAGGTTACACATTTCAAAGAATTTGTCCATTTCTTCAATGTTGTCCATTTTATTGGCATATAGTTGCTTGTAGTAGTCTCTTAGGATGCTTTGTATTTCTGCAGTGTCCATTGTAACTTCTCCTTTTTCATTTCTAATTTTATTGATTTGGGTCCTCTCCCTCTTTTTCTTGATGAGTCTGGATAAAGGTTTATCAATTATTTCTTCTGCTAACTTTGGGTTTTGTTTGCTCTTCATTCTCTAGTTCCTTTAGGTGTAAGGTTAGATTGTTTATTTGAGATTTTTCTTGTTTCTTGAGGTAGGCTTGTATTGCTAAAAACTTCCCTCTTAGAACTGCTTTTGCTGTATCCTGTAGGTTTTGGATCATTGTGTTTTCATTGTCATTTGTCTCTAGGTATTCTTTGATTTCCTCTTTGATTTCTTCAATGATCTCTTGGTTATTTAGTAACGTATTGTTTAGCCTCCATGTGTTTGTGTTTTTTATGTTATTTTCCCTGTAACTGATTTCTAATTTCATAGCGTTGTGCTCAGAAAAGGTGCTTGATATGATTTCGATTTTCTTAAATTTACCGAGGCTTGATTTGTGACTCAAGATGGGATCTATCCTGGAGAATGTTCCGTGTGCCCTTGAGAAGAAAGTGTAATCTGCTGGTTTTGGATAGAAAAAGTCTATTTTATCTGATATGAGTATTGCTACTCCAGCTTTCTTTTGATTTCCATTTGCATGGAATATCTTTTTCCATCCCCTCACTTTCAGTCTGTATGTATCCCTAGGTCTGAAGTGGGTCTCTTGTAGACAGCATATATATGGGTCTTGTTTTTGTACCCATTCAGCGAGCCTGGCCTGTGTCTTTTGGTTGGAGCATTTAATAGATTCACGTTTAAGGTAATTATCGATATGTATGTTCCTAATACCATTTTCTTAATTGTTATGGGTTTTTTTTGTAGGTCCTTTTCTTCTCTTATGTTTCCCACTTAGAGAAGTTCCTTTAGCATTTGTTGTAGAGCTGGTTTGGTGGTGCTGAATTCTCTTCGCTTTTGCTTGTTTGTAAAGCTTTTGATTTCTCCCTCAAATCTGAATGAGATCCTTGTCGGGTATAGTAATCTTGGTTTTAGGTTCTTCCCTTTCATCACTTTAAATATATCGTGCCACTCCCTTCTGGCTTGTAGAGTTTCTGCTGAGAAATCAGCTGTCAACCTTATGGAAGTTCCCTTGTATGTTATTTGTCGTTTTTCCCTTGTTGCTTTCAAGAATTTTTCTTTGTCTTTAATTTTTGTCAATTTGATTACTATGTGCCTTGGTGTGTTTCTCCTTGGGTTTATCCTGCCTGGGACTCTCTGTGTTTCGTGGAGTTGGGTAGCTATTTCCTTTCCCATGTTAGGGAAGTTTTCAACTATAATCTCTTCAAATATTTTCTTGGGTCCTTTCTCCTCTCTTCTCCTTCTGGCACCCCTATAATGTGAATGTTGTTTCATTTAATGTTGTCCCAGAGGTCTCTCAGGCTGTCTTCATTTCTTTTCATTCTTTTTTCTTTATTCTGTTCCATGGCAGTGAATTCCACCATTCTGTCTTCCAGGTCACTTATCCATTCTTCTGCCTCAGTTATTCTGCTATTGATTCCTTCTAGTGTATTTTTTTGTTTGTTTTTGTTTGTTTGTTTGTTTTTTGTGTTACACGGGCCTCTCACTGTTGTGGCCTCTCCTGTTGTGGAGCACAGGCTCCGGACACGCAGGCTCATGCATGGCTCATGAGCCCAGCTGCTCCGCGGCACATGGGATCCTCCCGGACCGGGGCACGAACCTGCGTCCCCTGCATCGGCAGGCGTACTCTCAACCACTGCGCCACCAGGGAAGCCCCCTTCTAGTGTATTTTTCATTTCAGTTATTGATGGAAGGTTGCCTATCTCCACTTCATTTAGTTGTTTTTCTGGGGTTTTATCTTGTTCCTTCATCTGGTATAAAGTCCTCTGCCTTTTCATTTTGTCTGTCTTTCTGTGAATGTGGTTTTCCTTCCACAGGCTGGAGAATTGTAGTTCTTCTTGCTTCTCAAGCATACTATTCTTCTTATTGTTTATAAGGTTAAATATTGGGTAAAAGGGTTTGTTTGGGAGCTGACTATACAAAGTGGACTCTGACATTGCTTACCAGGGCCCCTATTTTTCTAACCTGTCCCCTGTGCTGCAAGGTTGGAAGTCTGAAAACATTTCCCAAACTCCCTTGACAGCAGAGTTCCAGTTTGTATTCTGCAAATGAAAGGCAGCTGCACACAGTTTGGAACGCATGGGGGAAAGCACAGGAAAAGCCACTGTTCTCCTCTAGCACTACTGGAAGCAGATATGGGAGGGGGTCCCTGGAGAAAGAACCAGGCATGGCTTTCTTGACAGAAGCCATTTTTGGTCTAATCCATTTTGTGATCTAAGCCTGGCCACGATGCTTGCCCTTGAACAGGTCTCAGTAATTAATGATCTTAAGGGAAGTGAGGGAATGTAAGAACAAAGGAAAAGCAGTCAAGAAACAATAGTTCAGCGATAAATCTAGTCCTAGTTCCTCCTCAAGGGATATACATATCAAAGACAAGATACATGTCTTTGAGTTCTGCAGGAAGTAAGACCCCCACCTAGGTGGAGGACAGAATGATGATGTTGACCCTCATGACTTCAATCAACTAAAGCTTGGACTCTATGGACCTTTGCCCAAATTCTATGCTGAATTCTCCTCTGCTCAACCTCCTTCATGAATATGCATGTACCCTTAGCTTAAAACTTCCCCAATTTTGCTGTTCAAGGAGACACTGCTTTGGGAGAGAGCCCTGGTGTTCTTACTTGCTGCAAGTAACAAATCCTTTCTTCTCCTGTTCTTTGGCTTGGCTGTATCTTTTGGCTCAACACCTACCAGAAGGCAAATCCAGTATCCGGGTAACACTACCAGGTAGATGAATGGGAAGACAGCAGATGAGACTTTTGTAAGGGCTTCAGGGAGAGTTCCTGCAAATCTCCCACTTTGGTGCTGCAGGAGTTGGTTTCCCTGTGATTTCTGAACTTCTGGATTTATTAAAAGCTGGCAACCTTCTACTCACCCCTACCTCTCCCTTCCAACAGTTCTGTAAGCATGTTATTCCCTGTGTTAAATTCCTTCTTGCTTGCAATACCTAGAGTAGATTCTGCTTTCCTGACTGAATCCTGACTAAACTTAATGGGTAAAGTACTAGGCATTCAATAATTATTAGCTCTTATTAGCTATCAATTACATCTAAAGGAATAGGGAAACTGAGAAGCACACCTATTTGCTTTCTTACCTCATCAGATTTTCTTTTTTCATTTTCCAGTTGTTTAAGTTGGGCCTCTTGTTGCTGAATTCTGCATTGTTGCTGAGAACTGGTCATTTCCAGTTGATTCTCTTTATCCTTTAAGATTTTCACTTGCTTTTGTAGCTCATTCATATTCTGATCTAGGAGTTTCCTGAGGGCAATTAATGTACATTAAACCACACTGTGAATTGCAAAGCTCTGCAAAAGAAACTCTTCGACCTAAAATTATTACACTGGGCACAGGGGATTTTTTTTGGTTCACTGAGGTAAGGTAGGTGTCCATAAGATAAAGGGACCAACATCAAAGGAAACTCGTTTGTGACAGAAGCTTTTCTTAGTTTTCTCTCTCACTCCTGAAAACCACCCTATGAAGAAGAAATAATTTTTCTTATTTACCAGAGGAAGCTGTGGCACAGAGAGGTTTAATTAACTTGCTCCAGGTCACATGGCTAGGAAAAGTTGGAGGTAGGGCTGTAATTCTTTATTCTTTATTCTTTCTTTTTATTTTTTTTTGGCCATGCCCAGGGCTCAAACCCATGCCCCCTGCAGTGGAAGCTAGGAGTCTTAACCACTGGACCCTCAGGGAAGTCCCCGTGATTCTACATTCTTTGTACTTGTTCTCAGGGCTTTACAAGTTGAATCCCATCATCTTCTTGCTTTAATATAGGGTTGTTAGTTACAAACACTATTGATACTAATGCACACGTGTTAACACTGCTGTAGCATTCTCCTTTACTCTTAAGATAAAGTAAAAATTCTTTTTTTTTGACTTTGGGATCTTAGTTCCCCGACCAGGGACTGAACCCACCTGGGCTCTCAGCAGTGGGGGAATTCCTCTAATATGGTTTGTTAGCCAGCTTACCTTTCTAGCCTCATTTTCTTGCCACTTCCTCTACCCTCAAACATTTTGTTCCAGGCAAAATGCACTTTTTCACTTCCTGAAACAAGTCATTCTCCACACTTATTCCTCCCCTGCAACTCCAACCTTTTCCCTATCCTCCTCTTCCAGGCCTTCCTTTGCCTGATATTTTCCACTTAGCTTTCCCATAACAACTACTTGACTCTCAGCTTAAATAGCTTTCTTTGAGGAAGGCTTTCTCGAGCTTCCTAGACCACATTAGGTGTCCCTGCTATGTGTTATCTGAGCATCCTAAACCTCCCTTAGTATAACACTTCTCATACTTCGTTATAGTTACAAAGTCTTATGTGTCAGGATATTAATTATAAAATTATTTTAGGGACTTCCCTGGTGGCACAGTGGTTAAGTCTCATGCTCCCAATGCAGGGGGCCTGGGTTTGATCCATGGTCAGGGAACTAGATCCCACATGCATGCTGCAACTAAGAGTTTGCATGCCACAACTAAGAAGCCGGCAAGCTGCAACTAAGGAGCCTGCCTGCTGCAACTGAGACCCAGCGCAACCAAATAAATAAATAAATAAAATATTTTAAAAAATTATTTTATAACAGCAAAAAGTCTAAAAAATATTTTATATAAATTATGATATATCTATGTAACAAAATGCTATACAACTGTTTAAAATATTATGAAACTATAAATCCATAACAGAAAGGTGGAAAATCACAAAATATTTGGAGATTAAACAAACATACTTCTATCTAAACAATACATGTGTCAAAGACAAATCTTAAAATTATTTTAAACTACGTGTATTTTACATGAAAATGAAAACACAACTTACAAAATTTGTGGGATGTGGCAAAAGCAGTGCTTGGAGAGAAACTTATAGCATTAAATGCAAATATTATAAAAGAAGAAAGATTGAAAATCAATAAGCTTCTACTTTAGGAAACTAGAGAAAGAAGACTAATATAAGCCTAAATAAAGCAGAAGAAAAGACATAATAAAGATTAGAGGAGAAATCAATAAAACTGAAAACAGGAAAACAGTAGAGAAAAACCATAAAACCAAAGCTGGTTCTTTGAAAAACTCAATAAAATTGATAAACCTCTAGCCAGGCTAGAGAAGACACAAATTACTAATATCAGAAATGAAAGCAGGATCATCATCATCACTACTGATCCTATGGACATTAAAAGGACAACAGAGGGATAGTATGAACAACTCTATGCCCACAAATTGGATAACAGATAAAATGGACCAATTCCTTGAAAGACGCAATCTACTAAAATTTACACAAGGAGAAATAGATAATCTGAACTGGCCTATATCTATTATAGAAATTGAATCAATACTTAATAGCCTTCCAAAAAATAAAGCACTAGGCCCAGATGGTGAATTCTACCAAATATTTAAGGAAGAAATGATACCAATTCTCTACAATCTCTTCCAGAAAAATTGAAGAAGAGGGGACCCTTCCTAACTAATTCTATGAGGCCGGCATACCCTAAGAGCAAAACCAGATAAAGACACAAGAAAGGAAAACTATAGACCAATCTCACCCATGAACAAGTCCAAACTCCATAATGTGGCTAGTTAGGCTCAGCATGACCAAGCGTACCTTATCTTTCTAGCCTTTTTTTTTTTTTTTGCCACTTCCCTTATCCCCAAACATTTTTTTTCTAGCCAAAATGAATATTCCACTTCGCTGAAGAGAAGAAGATGATGATTTTGACAACAATAACATCGAATATAGAAATAACAACAATAATAACACCTTGGTAGTAGTGGCTTTGTAAAATGTGTCAACTTGGCTAGGAATTCCTTCCATGTATGTTTCTGGTTAGAGTGGGCTACAAAAGATCTATTTGCGCAAGATTTGGAGGGTGGAAGTGAAGCATTTTCACACTTGGAAAGTCAGAGCAGGTGCTTTTGCAGCTCATACTGTTGATGCTTATCTGCTGCTCACCGTGGCGTGAGGTGACAGCTGGGTCTGCAACTGCTCCACCTTCCCTCTTATCCTCCTTCATCTTCTCCATCTCCTGGGCCAGGTGTCTTTTTAGCTCTTTGATGAGGGGGACCAGCTTCTCCCTACTTTATCAAGGTTGGAGGAAGTGAAACTGACCTGGGTTCTAGGCCAGACTCTGCAGTTCAGCTTGAGCTCATGGGTTCCAGCTCTCCCTCACTTTATATCCATTTTCACTTCCTGACTGGTTGCCCTGCGGACTTCGAGTTCCAGAATAAGAAACAAAGATGACAGCCTTACAGACTGTGTAACCTGTTCCCACAACTGTATAAGACAAGCTCTCTGTAACAAATCTCTTATTATTGATAAATATATATTCCTCCTACTGGTTTTACTTCTTTGTTTGAACACTGACTGATACAAGTGCTTAGTATGTGCCAGACACTGATACAAGCCAACTGCTATAACTCATCCAATCCACACACTGATGCTATGAGGTAGGCGTGGACAGGCACAGAGGATAAGAACTTGCCCAAGGTGATGCAGCGACTAAGTGGCTAATAAGATGTCCATGTTATATTGTTAGGTTAAAAATGCAAATTCCAAAGCAATAGAGTAAAATGATTCAACTTAAAAGAAAATAAAACTAGAATAAAAAATATATGCATAGGGCTTCCCTGGTGGCGCAGTGGTTGCGCGTCCGCCTGCCGATGCAGGGGAACTGGGTTCGCGCCCCGGTCTGGGAGGATCCCACATGCCGCGGAGCGGCTGGGCCCGTGAGCCATGGCCGCTGAGCCTGCGCGTCCGGAGCCTGTGCTCCGCGACGGGAGAGGCCACAACAGAGGGAGGCCTGCATACCACAAAAAAAAAAAAAAAAATATATATATATATATATATGCATAAACATAGCAAAAAATATGAGAAATACATAGCAACAACTTAAAGTGGTTATTGCTGAAGGGTAAAACTCTGAAGAACGTATGCCTTTTATCTTATATAGCTCTTCAATATTTCAAATTTTATTATAGGCAGTTATATTATAATTATACTTGCTGGAATTTACCCCAAGGAAATAAAGGATATGCATAAAAATTTGTCTAGGATGTATATATTACGTTATTCTTTCCTATAGCAAGAAACTGGGAAAAACATAGATGTCCAACAATAAAGGACTGAGTAAATAAATTATGGCATGTTATTAAAATAATGTTCTAGAAGAAGATTTAATGGCAGGTAAACAGATTATACTATTTTAAGTGAAAATAGTACGTTACAAAATAAATATCTAAATTGGGGTTGCTTTCCTCAGGTTACAAAACAATGTGTACTAGATAGTCTCCTTTGTTGTGGAAAATAACTTCCCTCCATATTTCATTTTCCTATACTTAGTTCACATATTTCTTCTACATATTTCTTTTTTTTCTTATTAGTTATCCATTTTATACATATTAGCGTATATATGTCAATCCCAATCTCCCAATTTATCACACCACCACTTCCCACCACTTTCCCCCCTTGGTGTCCATATGTTTGTTCTCTACATCTGTGTCTCTATTTCTGCCCTGCAAACTGGTCCATCTGTACCATTTTTCTAGGTTCCACATATATGCGTTAATATACAGTATTTGTTTTTCTCTTTCTGACTTACTTCACTCTGTATGACAGTCTCTAGATCCAACCACATCTCTACAAATGACCGAATTTCGTTCCTTGTTATGGCTGAGTAATATTCCATTGTATATATGTACCACATCTTTATCCATTCATCTGTCGATGGGTATTTAGGGTGCATCCCTGACCTGGCTATTGTAAATAGTGGTGCAATGAACATTGGGGTGCATGTGTCTTTTTGAATTATGGTTTTTTCTGGGTATATGCCCAGTAGTGGGATTGCTGAGTCATATGGTAATTCTATTTTTAGTTTTTTAAGGAACCTCCACACTGTTCTCCATAGTGGCTGTATCAATTTACATTCCCACCAACCGTGCAAGAGGGTTCCCTTTTCTCCGCACCCTCTCCAGCATCTGTTGTCTGTAGATTTTCTGATGATTCCCATTCTAACTGGTGTGAGGTGATACCTCATTGTAGTTTTGATTTGCATTTCTCTAATAATTAGTGATGTTGAGCAGCTTTTAATGTGCTCCTTGGCCATCTGTATGTCTTTTTTTGGAGAAATGTCTACTTAGTTCTTCTGCCCATTTTTTGATTGGGTTGTTTGTTTTTTTAATACTGAGCTGCATGAGTTGTTTATATATTTTGGTGATTAATCCTTTCTCCGTTGATTAGTTTGCAAATATTTTCTACCATTCAGAGGGTTGTCTTTTCATCTTGTTTGTAGTTTCCTTTGCTTTGCAAAAGCTTCAAAGTTTCATTAGGTCCCATTTGTTTATTTTGTTTTTATTTCCCTTTCTTTAGGAGGTAGATCAAAAAAGTTCTTGCTGTGTTTTATGTTGAAGAGATTTCTTCCTATGTTTTCCTCTAAGAGTTTTATAGTGTCTGGTCTTGCATTTAGGTCTCCAATCCATTTTGAGTTTACTTTTGTGTATGGTGTTAGGGAGTGTTCTAATTTCATTCTTTTACATGTAGCTGTCCAGTTTTCCCAGCACCACTTATTGAAGAGACTGTCTTTTCTCCATTGTATATCCTTG
>NC_041216.1:1902419-1931823 GCF_002837175.3 Physeter macrocephalus
TATCATCTTTAATTTCTTTCATCAGCATCTTATAGTTTTCTGCATACAGGTCTTTTGTCTCCTTAGGTAGGTTTATTCCTAGGTATTTTATTCCTTTTGTTGCAATGGTAAATGGGATTGTTTCCTTAATTTTTCTTTCAGATTTTTCATCGTTAGTGTATAGGAATGCAACAGATTTCTATGCATTAATTTTGTATACTGCTACTTTACCAAATTCATTGATTAGCTCTAGTCATTTTTTAGTAGTGTCTTTAGGATTCTCTATGTATAGTATCATGTCATCTGCAAACAGTGACAGCTTTACTTCTTCTTTTCCGATTTGGATTCCTTTTATGTTTTTTTTTTGCTTCTCTGATTGCTGTGGATAAAATTTCCAAAACTATGTTGAATAACAGAGGTGAGAGTGGGCAACCTTGTTTTCTTCCTGATCTTAGTGGAAATGGTTTCAGTTTTTCACCATTGAGAATGATGTTGGCTGTGGGTTTGTCATACATGGCCTTTATTATGTTGAAGTAAGTTCCCTTTATGCCTACTTTCTGGAGGGTTTTTATCATAAACGGGTGTTGAATTTTGTTGAAAGCTGTCTCTGCATCTATTGAGATGATCATATGGTTTTTCTCCTTCAGTTTGTTAATATGGTTTATCACATTCATTGATTTGCGTATATTGAAGAATCCTTGCATTCCTGGGATAAACCCCACTTGATCATGGTGTACGATACTTTTAATGTGTTGTTGGATTCTGTTTGCTAGTATTTTGTTGAGGATTTTTGCATCTATGTTCATCAGTGATATTGGCCTGTAGTTTTGTTTCTTTGTGAAATCTTTGCCTGGTTTAGGTATCCAGGTGATGGTGGCCTCATAGAATGACTTTGGGAGTGTTCCTCCCTCCGCTATATTTTGGAAGATTTGGCGAAGGATAGGTGTTAGCTCTTCTGTAAATGTTTGATAGAATTCACGTGTGAAGCCATCTGATCCTGGGCTTTTGTTTGTTGGAAGATATTTAATTGCAGTCTCAATTTCAATTCTTGTGATTGGTCTGTTTATATTTTCAGTTTCTGCCTGGTTCTGTCTCAGAAGGTTGTGCTTTTCTAAAAATTTGTCCATTTTATTGGCATATACTTGCTTGTAGTAATCTCTCATGATTCTTTGTATTTGTGCAGTGTCAGTTGTTACTTCTTCTTTTTCATTACTAATTCTATTGATTTGAGTCTTCTCCCTTTCTTTCTTGATGAGTCTGGCTAAAGGTTTATCAAGGGATAAACCCCACTTGATCATGGTGTACGATACTTTTAATGTGTTGTTGGATTCTGTTTGCTAGTATTTTGTTGAGGATTTTTGCATCTATGTTCATCAGTGATATTGGCCTGTAGTTTTGTTTCTTTGTGAAATCTTTGCCTGGTTTAGGTATCCAGGTGATGGTGGCCTCATAGAATGACTTTGGGAGTGTTCCTCCCTCCGCTATATTTTGGAAGATTTGGCGAAGGATAGGTGTTAGCTCTTCTGTAAATGTTTGATAGAATTCACGTGTGAAGCCATCTGATCCTGGGCTTTTGTTTGTTGGAAGATATTTAATTGCAGTCTCAATTTCAATTCTTGTGATTGGTCTGTTTATATTTTCAGTTTCTGCCTGGTTCTGTCTCAGAAGGTTGTGCTTTTCTAAAAATTTGTCCATTTTATTGGCATATACTTGCTTGTAGTAATCTCTCATGATTCTTTGTATTTGTGCAGTGTCAGTTGTTACTTCTTCTTTTTCATTACTAATTCTATTGATTTGAGTCTTCTCCCTTTCTTTCTTGATGAGTCTGGCTAAAGGTTTATCAATTTTGTTTATCTTCTCAAAGAACCAATTTTAGTTTTATTGATCTTTGCTATTGTTTTCTTTAGGCATAAGGTTAGATTGTTTATTTGAGATTTTTCTTGTTTCTTGAGGTAGGCTTGTATTGCTATAAACTTCCCTCTTAGATCTGTGTTTGCTGCATCCCATAGGTTTTGGATCATTGTGTTTTCGTTGTAATTTGTCTCTAGGTATTCTTTGATTTCCCCTTTGATTTCTTCAGTGACCTCTTGGTTATTAAGCAGTGTATTGTTTAGCCTCCATGTGTTTGTGTTTTTTATGTTTTTTTTCCCCCTGTAACTGATTTCTAATCTCATAGCATTGTGGTCAGAAAAGATGCTTGATACGATTTCAATTTTCTTAAATTTACCAAGGCTTCATTTGTGACCCAAGATGTGATCTTTCCTGGAGAATGTTCCATGTGCACTGAGAAGAAAGTGTAATCCGCTGTTTTTGGGTGGAATGTCCTATAAATATCAATTAAATCTATGTGGTCTATTGTGTCATTTAAAGCTTGCGTTTCCTTATTAATTTTCTGTTTGGATGATTTGTCCATTGGTGTAAGTGAGGAGTTAAAGTCCCCTACTATTATTTGCTTACTGTCGATTTCCTCTTTTATAGCTGTTAGCAGTTGCCTTATGTATTGAGGTGCTCCTATGTTGGGTACTGAAAAGCTTTTGCACAGCCTAGGAAACCATAAACAAGACCAAAAGACAACCCTCAGTCTGTATGTGTCCCTGGGTCTGAAGTGGGTCTCTTGTAGACAGCATGTATATGGGTCTTATTTTTGTATCCATTCAGCAAGCCTGTGTCTTTTGTTTGAAGCATTTAATAGATTCACGTTTAAGGTAATTATCGATATGTATGTTCCTAATACCATTTTCTTAATTGTTATGGGTTTTTTTTGTAGGTCCTTTTCTTCTCTTATGTTTCCCACTTAGAGAAGTTCCTTTAGCATTTGTTGTAGAGCTGGTGTGGTGGTGCTGAATTCTCTTCGCTTTTGCTTGTCTGTAAATCTTTTGATTTCTCTCTCGAATCTGAATGAGATCCTTGTCGGGTATAGTAATCTTGGTTTTAGGTTCTTCCCTTTCATCACTTTAAATATATCGTGCCACTCCCTTCTGGCTTGTAGAGTTTCTGCTGAGAAATCAGCTGTCAACCTTATGGGAGTTCCCTTGTATGTTATTTCTTGTTTTTCCCTTGTTGCTTCCAAGAATTTTTCTTTGTCTTTAATTTTTGTCAATTTGATTACTATGTGTCTCGGCGTGTTTCTCCTTGGGTTTATCCTGCCTGGGACTCTCTGTGTTTCCTGGACTTGGGTGGCTATTTCTTTTCTGTTTGTTTGTTTTTAATTCTTCTAGGTGTTTGTTCTTTAATTCTTCGAGGTGTTTTTTACACATTTCTTGCATCTTCTTGATCTTTGCCTCCATTCTTTTTCCGAGGTCCTGGATTATCGTCACTATCATTATTCTGAATTCTTTTTCTGGAAGGTTGCCTTTCTCCACTTCATTTAGGTGTTTTTCTGGGGTTTCATCTTTTCCTTCATCTGTTACATAGCCTTCTGCCTTTTCATCTTGTCTATCTTTCTGTGAATGTGTTTTTTGTTCCACAGGCTGCAGGATTGTAGTTCTTCTTGCTTCTGCTGTCTGCCCTCTGGTCTCTTCTATGTATTTCTTTTCAGCCAATATTCACAAAAGATGTATAGAACTGGTATCACTATTCCTACTTCAAACATAAGAAACCAGGTTTCAGGAAAGGTAAATAGTCTTTTTCCTGTTCAATTCTTTGATTGCATCGTTTGTTTCTTCATAAACTTCACACAATTGTTTTACAATCTACTCTTCCTAATTCCAATCGCTGAACTTCTTGGGGGTTATAAATCTGATGTTTGTTGTGTCTGCTGACTTTCATTCATGGTAACCAGTTTCCTTGTGTTATTTGGTGATTTTTGTTTGTAAGCTTATATTTGATTAAACTTAATACATGGGAGTCATTTAATATCTAAATTGAGGTTGCTTTCCCCCAGAGATAATTTGGATTTTCTTAGGAAGCAAGGGAGCTGCCTATTGAGGAACACCTTAGCTACTTCAAGATGCCCAGCTCATACTTGAGTCTCTAGTTCAGCTGTCCTACCTTGTGGCAAACTACCTCAGCTTCTCTTGAACCTGGGGCTGATAGTGTTATCTGCCCCTTGACTTATAAGGTTGTTTACCATTCATTATTTTTGTTTTGTCTCATTGTATGCTTGCCCTAGAGCTTTCTCTTGCATTGTGAGCAGTGCTTTAAAAGGTATAATTATTGTAGTTTATTCAGGATCTAGTTGTATTAAAACAGGAGGAGGGTGTCATCCTGTTAGAAGCGGCAGTGAGACAAGTATTTTTCTATCATACCTAACTGAGTGAATTCATTATTCATTCAAACATTCATTTACTCACAACATATTTGCTGAGCACCTACTGAGTGCCAGGCTCTATGCTAGAGCTTTCAACTAGAGCTGAAAGTAAGTTTCTGAGCTTAATAGTTTATGTGAATATCTATGTATCTTTTCAGTAGTTTGAACCATATTTTTCTTAAGACATACAAGAATCATTCTGAGTGCCATAGAAGTAAGAAGCATCAGTTACTGAAGTTTAGGATATACAAGAAGATCATTTAAGTAAGAATCCTAATAATAATCAAAATACTTTTAGAAAAAAACATGCAGCTCCTATCCAGGAGCAGCTTATTAATGATTAAAATGCCTGTAAAGTACTTGGATCTTCTTTGAAGAAAATCAGCTGATAAATACAAAACACCAACCACATTCTATTGTGCATTTTGTGCCAATCATGTTAGAGTTAGAAAAGCAAATCCCAGGGTATCATATTTCATAGGCAATCCATTCATTCAGGAAGATTTACTGGTGCACCAAGTGTGTTCCAGAACAAGAAATAATCCCTGCCCTTGAGAATTCCACTCTCTAGTAAGAAAGACAAGCAAGAAAATAAACAGTTAGAATACAGTGTGCTATGTATATATCAATATATGAAGTTTTATGACTGAGTTTACTTCAGTGGGGACAAAGAGGAAATGCAGTGGTAAACTGACGCTGCTCATAAACTCAGTCATGGTTAGCCCATGGAAAAATGATGTCTTTGCTCCTCTTACCTCTTCTGTTGTTCCTCCTTATATTGTTGCTTTATTTTAGCTTCATTTTCTATTGCTTCTTTTATCCTTTCCTCTAATTGCTTCTTCCCCAAAATACAAGTGTCTGTGAGACAGACTTTATGAGCATGTTCTAATTTCTGCTGCAGATCCAAAACCTGAAATGAAAAGAGTTTACATATAAAACTTTGAGTGTGACCTATTTTCCAATTAGGGAAATACCATATAAATCACAAGCAGTAGTGCTAACATAAAAATCTCAGCTAAAGTAAAGAGTGTGACTAGATTTATTTTAATTTTAGAATTAAATTACTTAATTTTTGCAATATGTAATACATTCATATAATTTAGTGTATGTGGGTAAACTAAGCTAGAGTGACAAGTCTCTTTCCCATCCTTATCCTGTCTTACTTCCAGTTTTCCTCCACCAAATAGGTAATCACTGGTATTAATTTCTTATGTACGCTTCCAGAGATTTATTTATGCACATTTAAACAAATACTGTTCTCCCTCATACAAACATTTTTTACACACATCATGGTATATTACATGTACTTATGTACCTTGCTTTTTTTAATAGCAGTACACTAGGTGATTTTTCCATATTATATATAATATATAGAATAGTCTTCTCTTTTACAGCTGCATACCATTCCACTGTAAGGATATACCATAATTTATTTAACTAGCCCCCTACTGATGGACATTTAGGTTGATTCCAATCTTTTACTATTCCAAACAATACTATTACAAACAATGTTTTTAGAATAACTTATGAGATGTGTATTTTGCTAGGGCAAAGGTTATTATTATTTGTTTGTTTGCTTAACAGATAATGCCAAACTGTCTCCATAGGTTTTAGACCAATTTACACCTCTAACAGCAACATGTGAGAGTGTCTAGTTTCTCCATGGTGTGGCTAAATTCACGAATAAGTATCTCAAAACAAAATAGAAGTCTCTTACAAACCAAGTACCTATTGGCATACTGCCTAGCACCATAGTGCATTCTTTTTTCTTTTTTAAAAATATTTATTTATTTGGCTGCGTCGGGTCTTAGTTGGCAGCACTCAGGATCTTGGTTGAGGCATGTGGGACATTTTGTTGCGGCTCTCGGGCTTCTCTCTAGTTGTGGTGTGGGGGTTTTCTCTACTTTTGGCATGTGGGCTCCAGGGTGCATGGGCTCTGTTGTTGTGGCACACGGGCTCCAGAGAGCTTGGGCTCTGTAGTTTGTGGCATGCAGGCTCTCTAGTTGAGGTGCGTGAGCTCAGTAGTTGTGGCATGTGGGCTTAGTTGCCCCACAGCATGTGAGATCTTAGTTCCCCGACCAGGGATTGAACCTGCATCCCCTGCATTGGAAGGCGGATTCTTTAGCACTGGACCACCAGGGAAGTCCCAGTAGTGCCTTCTTTAATGCTCTGGTAGAACTAAGAATAAGATTTATGAATTTGAAAGAGAGATATATGATTTTATTTTAGAATTTACATGTTAGACTAAAAGTGTCATTAAAATTTTCTTATTAGATTTCCTTTTAATTTGTTTACATATTTTTTATAAACCCTTATGTCACCTAAAATTGTGACTAGTATGTAGTTGGTGCTTAGTAAATATTTGGCAGATGTATAATTCTCAGCGAAATTGCTGTTCTCCCTCTATTGTATTCCTGATGCAACAACAAATCCTTTACAATGGTCTGGCACCATGTTCCCCACAGACGTTCAGTGGATGCCAGTGAATGGCAGTCCTCTTCTAAGAGAAGGGCTTTCTGCATTAGCCCTAGGTCTCTGCAGAGCCCACTCACTATAGGAGAGGTGAAGATGTAGAATGATACAAGGGCAATGGCAGTGGGCAGCCAGTTAGCTGAGGCCAGCTCAAGTTCCTTTGAGCTGCCCCATTTAGTTCTGCCTAGGGCAAATGCTTCCTTAAAGATAGCCAATCTTAATTCCACAAGTGAAAGTATTGCTCCATTGGCTTCTCTGTCAAGGGTAAATGACAAACTTTTGAACCCACCACCCAATTTAAGAAACAGAACATTTCCAATATGTTTGAAGTCTACTCTGTGACCCTCTTTGATCATTCCCCTTCCCTCCTCACCTGAGAAAATCAATATCTTGAATTTTGTGTTAATCATTTTCTTGCTTTTTCTTTTAATAATATGTATTTCTATATGACTCAGTTGTTATTTTGTACTATTTTGACCATCAGATTAATGGAATCATACTGTGTTTTTGGTGATTTGGTATTTATTCAATATTGTATTAACTACAGCAAGTACCTAGAGTTCATTCGTTTTCACTGTTGTATGCTATTGTGTAAATATGCAGTTTACCTCTCCCATCTCATGTCAGTGAACATTTGGGTTGTTTGCAACTTTCTGCTGTTTGGAACAATGTTACTATGAAAATGATTGTATTCCCATATACTGATATATATGCTCAGTAGAATAGTTTCCCTAGTGTTTATGCCTAGTAGAAGTGTTGGGTTGCACGGTATATACATCTTTAACTGAACTAGATCTAATGCCAAATTGATTTCTGAAGTGTTTATACTAGTTTACTCTTCCAGCTGCAGTCAGAATATGCATTCCTCTTGCATAAAGTCCAGTAACAATATTTAGTATGTCTAAATTTAAAAATTTTACTAATCTTTATCAATTTTACCAATTACTTTTTTTGAAGTAATAACATACATATGATAAAGTACACGTATCTTACCTACTCAGTGAAGTTTTACTTATATAACCACCTCTTCCAGACCAAGATAAAGAATACTTCCAGCACCACAGAAGACTCCCTCATGTCCCCTTCCATACCCCTCATAAAGACATTATCGTATCACCACGGCTTAGTTTTGTCTACTCTTGAACCTCCTATAAGGGAAATTACATAGTATGAACTCTTTTGTGCTGGCTTCTTTAGCTAACATTGGGTTTTTGAGTTTAAGCCATATTTCTATCATCTAATTTTGATGTTTGTTTTATATTTATGTGGTTTGATGAAATATTTTTTATGTAAGATTTGACTCTCAAACCCACAGATCAAAACGTGCAAGTGTGACATACTACTGCCACCTGGTGTCAGGCACTCTAAAATGCAGGGGCGATATTTCAAAATGGTTCATTTCACAACACTCATCCCTCCAAAAGTTACAAAATAAAAATCAAATAAACGAATAAGTCCTTTAAAATTTGACTTAATAATATAAAGTATAAATAATATACTTTATAAATAATATAAAGTCCTTTGGTCTCAATTCTTTAAGTTCATGTTATAGCTTTAATGAAATTTACCTTTTTGAGTTCATGTAGTCTTAAAAAACACAAGATTTACTGGAACCGTAGGAGCAGGTGACGTCAAAAGAGGAAAGCAGGGGAGAGTGAAAAAACCCCTAGAATTCTATCAGGTTTGCACTGTATCTATTTTTTAAAATCCTTAGGGAAACAGGATTTCAGTAGTAGTATCCAGTGCATGTTATTTATTAAGTGTGAGGATAATTACCTTTTCCTCTGCATCAGCAAGTCTAGATTTCTCCTGAGCCAGCTTTTCCTGTAGGTTGTTCTGTGATTTAATGCTCTGAGCCTGTTTAAGTACTTCCAGCTCCAGTTCCTTGATTTTCTGCTGACAGTGCTTCCACTCAGCTGTGAGTGAAGAGCACAACTTTGCGCTGTCTAATAACTTCTGCTGGGCCTGCTTGAGTTCAATTTTGATCTAGAGGTGGGGAATAAATAAAAGTGACAAAAATAAGCATGGAATGAATGTGAATGTGAGCTAGAATAAGCAGCTTTCAAGGAAGTGTAGTCCCCCAAGAGCTGACAAATACCAATGTCATGTGGCTGATTACCTCTCTGGAGCTGCTCTGTGTTAGTAGGGTTTGCCAAAGTCTATCCAGCCAGATGGCAGCTGGACAAAGGAATTTACTTAAGGGTTTCTACACTTGCATGGTCTAAAGAGTTTCCATCCTTTTTTTTTTCCAGTCTACTCCAAGCCGGCTTTCATTCCCACTACTTCAGTAGTGCCAAGAGCACTACTGACCTTCCCTAGCCAGAATTTAAGTCCAGTGGACAACTGACCTGTTAGTAGCAGTTACTCCATCCATCTCAGAAAGTTCTCCTTTCTTGGAGTCTGTGATACCCACCTCTCCTAGTTTTCACTTACCTCTGCTGTTGCTTCTTGGTTTATTTTGTAGACTATTCTAGTGCACTCAACTTCTAAACATTATTGGACTATTCTAGGCCTTCCTAGAGAGTGAATCATTCTCTCTCTAGGTTCATTCTCATGATTTAAAAATACCACTTTTATGCCAATACATGCCAAAATGGAACTCCTTGATTCTGCTTATATCTCCAAAAGCGTTCTTCTCTCAGTCTTTCTGATTTCGGTACAGGAGGCCAACATCCAACCTTTTGTTCAGGCCAGTGACCTGAGAGTCATCCTTGAGCCTTCCTTTGCCATAGTGAGCCTATTCAGCACATGCTGTCACTCTACCTCTACAACACATCTTGCATCAATCCATTTTCGTCATTTCTGTCACCACCCTTGCTAGGTCATCATCATCTCTATCCTGGGCCATAGCAATAGCACTGGTCATTCCACTTCCATTTTTACTCCCTTCTAATCTGTTCTTCACACTGCAGCCAAAGTGTTCTTTTAAAAACATAAATTGAACGACTTGACCCCCACTCCTGCTTAAATCTTTCAGTGGCTTCCCCATCACTCTGAGAACATATCCCACCAGCTTGCCTGGCCTTGAATGATGTGGCCTTTGCCAGATTAAAATCATCCTGTTAATCCTCCTTCTTCCACTGATCTACTGTCCCACTGGTTTCTATTTGGATTTTAAAATGAATAGACGAAGAAACAAAGAAACGAAAGAAAAGAAGAAACTGAGTGTTGGAATATTTGGTGCATTGGATTGGTTCAGGATTATGAAACTTAAACTTATTATAAATAGAAAGGGCATATAGGTTTCATAATATATTATCCACCTACTCCATAGGCCAAGAAAGCTAAAGGTCTCTGAGATCTATGACCATTGGTCTTAGAGACAATGCTCAGCATTTTGGTAATGCTGGTAATGATGAAATAAGATGACAACACTGGAGCAAACACTGTTCTGGCCAACCACATGTGCATCTAGGGTGGCTTCTTAAGCTTCAGATTGGGACACTTAAGCACCAGGAAGAGGATTCAGTACAGTGTCTCAGTATTGGTGGTGGCAGAACCGCTCTCAGCCTGAAGCTCTGCAAGCCTATAGCATTCTTCTTGATATACCCAACGTGGAAACAGGCAATATGGCCATAAATCATAGAAATAATAAATAAATTATGGCATTTCCTTACAGTGGAATACTCTACTGCAAAGAAAACGAATGAACAATGGCTATACACCACAACATGGATGAATCTTCCAAACAAAGTAGATCATCAGAAGACAGATGCAAGGTGTGTATACTGATTGATTATATTTATAAAGTATTCAAAAGCAGGCAAAACTGAACCATACTGTGTGGAATTCATACACAGATGGTAAAACTATAAAGTAAAGCAAGAGAGTAATTACTTAAATTAGTGGTTCCTGCTAAGATGGAAGGAAAAGGGATTATGGTGGGAAAAGAGGTATATGCAGGGGCTGCTGGTATGCAGGCAATGTGCTATTTCTTGTCCTGGGTGGTGGTTACATGGGTAGTCACTTTGCAACAATTCATTAAACTGTATATTTATGTTTTGTGTACTTCCTGAGTGCTATATTTCACAATAAAAAGGTTTAAAAGCAACAAATAAGTATTCTGGTTTCTTAACCAGTCTTACAAGTACGCCTAACATTAGCCAGAGACCCAGAGTTCGATTATCTCTGAGTGGATTTTAAAAAGTAATCTCTAAATTGGCAAAGCTGAGGTTCGAAAATGACCCCAAATTGAGGAAAGGAATAATACGGAAAGATAACTCTACACAGGAAAGATAAAAACAGACCTGGGTTTGAATTCTGATTCCACAATTTGTTAGCTTTGCCACTTGAACAGTTTTTTATATATGTATATATATTTATTTATTTTCTTTATTTGTTTAGTTTTTTGGCTGTGTCGGGTCTTAAGTTGCAGCATGCAGGATCTTTGTTGAGACATGCAGGATATTTCGTTGCGGCGCATGGGCTTCTCTGTAGCTGTGGAGTGAGGGTTTTCTCTCTCTAGCTGTGGTGCGCAGGCACCGGAGTGCGTGGGCTCTGTAATTTGCGGCACACGGGTTCTCTTGTTGAGGCGCGCGAGCTCAGCAGTTGTGGTGCGCGGGCTTTAGTTGTCCCGCGGCACGTGGGATCTTACTTCCCTGATCTGGGATCAAACCTGCGTCCCCTGCATTGGAAGGCAGATTCTTTACCACTAGAACCACCAGGGAAGTCCCCTGAACAGTTTTCTCATCTATAAAATGTTTACCTTTCAGGGTTGGGAGGTTTATAAGTGATAAAGTGGACAAACTGTCACTATAAGGTAGTTGGCTATTGCATATGACTCTGCGTAAATGCCTGGCCCAAGGGACCAGCCAAAAGAATGATGTCTCATTACTGAAATGGCAAATAGTTTACCCCACCATGAAGGAGATTTAAAACAGAACAAAAAATATCTTCTCTTTTTCTCAAGCTCTCATTTACCCATCCCTGAAGGACTCGTTCATTAATCAACAAATATTTATAGGGTGCCAACCATATATAAGATGTCATGATCTGTTGTTATGGTCATTGTGCCTTGACAAAGATGTAGTATTGCTTGAGTACGCTCACAGTGGACAGTTAAAATGATCTAAGAAAGGTGTTTGAAGGGAAAGGTAAAAGGTTGTCTTGAAATGTGAGAAAGATTTGGAATTTAATTTAAAACTACAAAGGCTTGGGGCTTCCCTAGTGGCACAGTGGTTAAGAATCCGCCTGCCAATGCAGGGGACACGGGTTCGAGCCCTGGTCCGGGAAGATCCCACATGCCGCGGAGCAACTAAGCCCGCGAGCCACAACTACTGAGCCTGCGAGCCACAACTATGGAATCCCGCATGCCTAGAGCCCGTGTTCTGCAACAAGAGAAGCCACCGCAATGAGAAGCCCGCGCACCGCAATGAAGAGTAGCCCCCACTCACTGCAACTAGAGAAAGCCTGCGCACAGCAACGAAGACCCAACACAGCCAAAAATAAAAATAAATAAATAAATTTATTAAAAAAATACAAAGGCTTGAGGGAATATGATCAAATTCAAAAAACCATGAAGGGTGAGGATAGGGAAGAAGTTTATCCAAATAATCCTAGAACTCCCAAAAGGGCTTCCTTTGAAGCTTGAAATAAATGACTATTTGTTTTCCTCCATATCTCCCTCCCCTACTAGACTGTGAGCTCCTTAAAAGTAGGGACCTTTCTTAATCCATTTTTATGTCGCTTTTTGAATAAGGTCATTGATTCTGCTACACTAGGGGTGGCAAACTTTTCGTATAAAGGGCCAGATAGTAAATATTTTAGCCTTTGTGGGCCATATGGTCTCTGTCAGAACTACTCATATCTGCTTTGGTAGTGCAAAAGCAGCCGTCAATAATATGTCAACAAACAGGTATGGCTGTGTGCCAATAAAACTTTATTTACAAAAATGGAAGGGAGGCAGGATTTGACCCATAGGTCAAAGTTTGCTGACCCCTGCACTAGGGGATAAGAACTGTGTCTGTTTTGCATATCATTAAACCCTCAGTATTGATAAGATGGCCTGCCTTGTGTAGGACTGATGCTCAATAAATATTTGCTGAATGTTGAATTCCAGAATCTTAGATAGGGGCTTATATTAGGTTCCTAGTATATGTTTACAGAAGTGAACCACAATTAAAAGAAAGTTCTATTTTACATGGTGGTTCAGTTTGAACATTTTTGTGGTTCATAAAACTTACTCTTTTTTTTGGTTGCACTGTGTGGCATGCGGGATCTTAGTTCCCCGACCAGGGATTGAACCCATGCCCCCTGCAGTGGAAGCATGAAGTCTTAACCACTGGAATGCCAGGGAAGTCCCCTGTGTTTCATAAAATTTAGATGAATCTGTGGATGGCAGTTCTATATAGATTATTTTAAAACAAGCATGTTTGGGGGATGTTCCCCCAAATTTTTGATGCACTCATGTCAGGAAGAACAACTTTGCTCTTTCATGATTTGTACCTTGGTGCAGTTGATATTTGATTCAACCAATAATGATGAACGCATCTATTAGAGACAAATACATCCAGAGATAGAACTAGGGCAGTACCACCAGTGATTTAGTTCAGGTCATCGAAATTTACTAAGTGCTAAAAGGCCTAGGTAATGATTTCAAAAGACTGCGAAACTTAAACCTTTTCATATTTACAGGTTGATAGCACACACAGCCTTTCAGCAGCAGAGAAACCATTGAGTTGTGTACCTACTCGGTAGGGAGAAGTTAAAGGAGGGAGTTACCAGATAGCTCACATTGTCTACCCATCTGGGGACTCTGTCGCAAATTATCAAGTTGAGGAATTTTGATTCCTTTATTCCCAGGGTAAATTGAGCAATCGAGACTCTTGAATGAAGGATACGCCCACTGGAGTTACCTTAATGCTTTCTTCCTGAAGTAAGCTGTTATGCTGCTTTAAGTCCAAGTTCTTTCCTCGCTCATATCGAAGCTCCTTTTCTGCAGAGTTGCATAGAATCTGGAGCCGGTGCAAATTTTGGCGAAGTTGCTGTAGCTCCTCTTGCTGCTGGTATTTCAGTTTTTCTCCAGATGATGGATACTAAAGCAAACGTTTTACAAGGGGAACATGGACAATTTGAAAGAATGTTGGTAAAACATGGGTTCCAGCTGTCAGAATGTGATTATTCACATGTAAATGCTTTTGGAGTTAGCTTAACTACAGCCAATTACTCTTTTACATGTATGGCTAGTTGTACATGTTCATATAGTTTAACTCCTGTTATATTAGAGTGAAAATATTGAAGAAGTTATGCGAACAAAAGTAATTAAGCATAGAAAATTAACTTTCTTATTTTGCATATTAATGAAGTGGAACAGAAGCGTGGGCAGTTTTAGAACAAAACATGCTTTAAATAGGGAGTTCAAAGCGTCAACATATTAAGATGCAGTGTGAACGTGTATTGGGTTGCATGTGCGCACGCGCGCATAGTGTCCGTTGGCAAAGGGGAAGAGAACATTTAGCGAGAGATACTAAATTACCAGGTTTCCTCATCACTTTCCTTTCACTCCCCAATGATTCTCCTTCGGTTACTCCTCAACAACACACTCTCCTGCCAGGTCTCTCTGGCACAATAAAACTCCGTGACCAAAGGAGGAGTTATTTAGATTTTCTGAAAGGTAGGCACACACAGCCATGCTGAGTAGACAAAGAATTCAACCTTTTCCAGTTCAATAGATAAGATACTGTATGCTTCCTGAGTCCTGGTCCAGTGTGCTTCCTGTTCATGACATTCTGAAAAGCCCACGTCATTATTCTAGTTTATCTTGCTTATAACAGAATTGCCACACTGAATTCCCCAAGTCCTGTTAGCCCTTCAGTTCCTGTCTTGGTTTAGTCAGAAAGGCAATCTAGATCCAATTTGCTTGTCTTAAGAGCTGCAAGTATCTAAGATCCCTAGTTAGCTCACTATGGGTAAATGCACGGTTCATCTACACATGTTCAAGTGATATTTATTCATTATTACAGAAGAATACCTAATTGACATTCTGATTTTACCCAATAGTCTTGAAAGTTTGGTTTAATGTAAATGTATCCCCAAGACTCAGATCTATTTTGGGTATTACATCAAAGTTTTGGAGACTGCAAGCCTAAGGGCAAATCACAGATAAATTCACCAAGATAATCTAAGACAGACACCCTAGGAGGGCTTTTGGGAACCAGCTTGCCAGCCTTCCTTAGAAAATTAGCTTGATGTGAGGACTATATGCTTTCTTTGAGTTTCTCAGCAAGTGGAAGCAGATGACAAAACTGTTAAAAGGTCAGGCTGTAAAGGAGACAGACCAGGTTCCACCACAAAGTATCATTCTAGGCCAATTATTTAACCTCTCTAAAGCCTCAGTTTCTTCATCTATAAAGTGGCAACAATAATATTTCTGCCTCATTGTATTGCTTAATATACACAGAGTATTAAGTATAGTGCCTAGAGAATAGTAAAAAAAATGTGAAACTACATTTTAAACCTATAAAATTAAGATAATTAATGGTGGTTCAAATATGTTTCAAGAATAGTGGGAAAATAATATCTAGAACTCAGCTACTGCAACCTCACCAGGAATACTGTTGAACAGCAGAAATTAAGCCCCCAAAGGCCATCAGCAGCCACAAATGATGTCACAAAACACATATGAACAATATAGCTCACATAGTTACTCATAATAGAAGCTCTCACAGTTTTTTCCCTATATATTTGCCATTTATGAGCATTCTTTAAAATTTGGTGTCTGGGCTCAGCCTATATTTACCTAAATCTGCACATTATGAGATTAATAAGACACAGTACACATGGAAAGCAGCAAAGTATTAGCACCATAATCTGACAACAGGGGTGAAGACTAAAAACTACACACACACAAGAACTAAAAAGTAGAACAATCTATAGCTATCAGAAGGTCAAAGAACCCTATACACAGAAAGAGGTTCTGAAATTATCACTGCACAGCACACTGCAGACAAAAATCTGTCTAAAATGTATTTTCTTCCTTGTTTGCTTAAAGAAGTAAATAAAACAGCGTGTATGAGTGTTTTGGGAAATGTGAATCCAAATAACACAAATATGTTATTTTTTCCCATGCGGCCCACGTCTACCTCATTTACTGCTGTATATACCTTAACACAGGGCCTGGCACATCATAGATACACAATTAATGGGAATTCCCTGGCGGTCCAGTGGTTAGGACTCTGTGCTTCCATTGCAGGGGGCATGGGTTCGATCCCTGGTCAAGGGACTAAGATCCCTGGTTGGGGAACTAAGATCCCGCATGCCGTGTGGCATGGCCAAAAAAAAAAAAAAATTGATACTCAATTAATAATTAATACTGGTTGAATAAATGAATAAGAATAACACACTTCTTTCAATAATTCAAAGTCATTATTATGGAAAAAAATTACTGGCTATGTGGTATATAGATTTGTTCTTTCACAAAATGGCTATTTTCCCAGATTTCCCATAGAGTTTTTATATATTTAATAGTTTTTCACCTCCCCCCAAGTACTGAGAAATGATTCTTCAAATAATGAGAAAGGGTAAATTAGAGAAAATTAATAAATTAACCAGGGTGTGACTTCTTATATTGTAAATTTCATTATTCTAAAAGTTCACTGATTATTTTAAGCTCATAAGCAAAGATTTTATCATCTTTGTGACCACAGTGTTCAGCCTCTGCCCAAGCCTCCTACACTGGCCCACTGCCCAATAAAGGGATTGTCTGGGATATGTAAAATCAACCTCTTTTTCAATATGTGATGTCATACTTCCTTTTGGTCTTCTGAACAAATCCAGTGACTTCCTTCTCATTCAAATGTATCTGAATCTCCTTTCAGGTATATATTTTCCTTGTTTATTATGACTTGCCTAGTTTTCACTCTATCCAAACCTCTTTTCAAATATATTTTTGACTTCTTTTACTAATAGTCTTCCTTGTTTTCTAAATGTACACTTGAATCACTTCTCAAATGTATATTATCAGTCTTTTGAATGTGGTTTACATATGAGTACAAAGCCTCCCTCTATGGATCTCAAAATAATTCCTAGAAAAGTGCGTGTAGGGAAATCTTAATTTGTACAAGAGGGAACCAATAAAATTGAGGTAACAGGACTGAGGTGTAGGCACTCCTTTTATTTCTCCTGCAGGCAGATTTCTAGTAAATAGCAATAGCCATATTTAAAACAATTCCAAGTCTGTGGCCTTTTCCCCCCCAAACAATGTATTTTGTATATTGAGGCTAGGTACCAGGAACAGAAAATGTGGCACAAATCCTGCCATTCTCTATCCCACCTGCCCAGGGCAGACCCTGACAATCAATCAGCATTCCTTCCTGCTGAGCCTAGAAGAAGCCTAAGAACACTTTATAATAAAATATATCAAGTGATGGGCTTAGCTGAGATTTTGGTTGCTACTTTATTAACATTTGGGCCATGTTTATGATATTGCTCAACAAATATACGTTAATAGTGATATAAAAATTAAGCCTCTATCCACAGCTGATCAGAGGAAATGGAGCCAGTCAGACCACGTGTTTTTAACACCTACCTGGACGCTACTGTCATCTGAGCTATCCCCAGAGCTCTGAGACTGAAGGAGGCTCTGATTCATACAGCTCAGCTCTTCTCTGAGCCTCACGACTTCCTCAGGCTTCAAGGTCAATTGCTGTTCTTCACCTTTCATATCTTGGTTCTGCCGTGAGTCCTCCTCCTGTCCCTCTCTTGGAAAAGTGCCCTCCTTTACTGCCTCCTCTGGAATTTCCTTCTGCTTACTTTCTCCTAATTCAGGACTTAGCATAAATATAATAACAAAAGACTATCAAAATGCTCATTATAATAGCAGAGTATGGAGGGAAAATATCTACCAGTAAAGAAAGTGCTGTGAGCAAGATTTTCAACTTGAATTCTATAGCTGAGCAGTTATCTTATTCTTGGAAATAAACTTTAAAAACAAATGAGTCATATCTTTTTTACTCATATTCAGGGAAATGACCCATCATAGATTTTTGTCTACAGGTATAGACAAACAACCAGTTTAAGTGAGTTTTTCACTTTTTCAACTTTTAGTATGGCATTGGGCAGATACAGCTTATAAAGATTTTTAAAAAATCACTCAATAAGCACCAGGCACTTTGGCAGGCACTAGGGCTACAATAGGACATCATCCCTGTCCCTAAGGAGCTTACAATTTAGTGAGAAATAAGGATAAGTTAACAAGTGATTATATTAAGTTAGTAGTAAGTAATCTGAGGCCTGATGGATGAGTACGCACAAGCTAGGCAAATGTAAAGGTAGTGATGTGTGCATACTTGCTTGTGTGTGTATATGTTGGAGGGTGGGTTGTTGGATGACTTAACAAGATAGGTAAAAGCCCAGAGGCAAAAGAGAGAGTGGGCTTTAGAAACATCATTTGTAATTTGTGTGGCAGGGAAACCAGTTGAGAGATTGTTGTGATCTGCGTACTAAACAACGGTGACTAGAATAGGATGGTGGGGATGGAAAGGAGGAATGGATTCTAGAGATATTTAGAAGACAATATTGATAGGATCTGTCATTTACTGGATGTGGCAGGTGAGGGAGAAAAACGAATAATGAGTGACACCTGGATTTCTGACTGGGGCAAATGGGCAAGTGGATGGTAGCCCAAGAAGGGGGAATATAGGCGTAGACTGGAGACATGCCTGGGGTGAAGACACAGATACAGAGGAATGTGAGCAGAAACCTTGGGATTAGATAAGATGAGCCAGGGAGAAGAGGGAAAGTAAGACGAGGAGGATCATTCTGGACAGAAGCCTAAAGACTTGTGAGGAACAAGCAGAGGGAAGAGGCCTGAAGAGGAGGCTCAGAAGCCAGCTAGGGAGGAGGAAAACTAAAAGGCTGTGAGCCATAGACGCCAAGGGGAGGGAATGTACCTTTCACGGTTAGAGAGTATGAATGAAAAGTAGAGTGAACACAAGTATGCTTATTTTATTTTTATTCCCTTAATCTTACATTTGTTTCAGGTACTGTGGGGCCTAGCACAGGATGCTTCACAAATTATAGTTGGTGCTCAAATTCTTCAAGAAGGCAGTTTGGCAATACGGATGAAGAGCCATAAAAGTGTTCAGATTTTTTTTTTTTTCTTTTTTTTTTTGCGGTACGTGGGCCTCTCACTGTTGTGGCCTCTCCCGTGAGCCATGTCTCATGGGCCTAGCCGCTCTGAGGCATGTGGGTTCTTCCCAGATCAGGGCACGAACCTGCGTCCCCTGCATCAGCAGGCGGACTCTTAACCACTGCGCCACCAGGGAAGCCCCTGTTCAGATCTTTTGACTGAATAATTGCATACCATTGAATTTACTGAAATAAAATAACTGACAAGAAGAAAAAAGCTGATTGTATAATAATGCTCAGAACCATGGTATTCAAAATAGAGATTAAATGGAGTCAGAGAAATGGCTAAGAGGATTAAAGATAAACCAACTTGAAAGTGGTATGAAGACTATACAACAACATTAAATACTTATTAAAGTAAGATGGTGGAACAATAAATAATATATACGTATATATATGTGTATAAACATAACACATACTATGGGAAATGTAAATACAGAAAAAACTGGAAAGGAACACAGGAAAAATTGTGTCTATGGAGTTTTATCCCTTTTAAAATTCCTTTAACACTGTATAAAAAAGAATTAAATATTTTACTTTGAACTCAGCAGTTTTTTAGAGGTAATATATTTAAATGATTAAAGACATGAGATAAAAAGTAAAATGCTTTAAAAATAAATTTCTGATAAAATAATGGTTCTTTCCATCCTCCATAAACTCTTTTCCTTTTCCTACTCCCAATGGAAGCTAGATATACTTGGAAGACTGGGAAAATGCAAACATACACCTATTATTTTTTTTAAATGGGAAAACTGACTTCTGCATTCGGGAAGATAAAGTAGACATACCTTTCCCTATTTCTCCTACCAAGTACAACTAAAAACCCTGGACATTATATATAAAACAAACATAAGAAGACTCTGAAAGGTAGAAAGAAGTCAGATCAGCTAGGTAACTCAGGACCTGAAGAATGACATGGTTGTGGGTTTCCTAGGTTTTCTTGTAGCCTCATATATCCTAGACTTAAAGCTGAAGAAGCTGGCAACCTAGACAACACCAAGAAGCATAGACAAAAGGCTTTTGACTTTATACAGAGGACCAAGAAAAGGACAACCAAGCAAGAAAGAAAACTTTCAGACATTACCCACTTTATTCCAGCCAAACGCCATAGAAAAAACTGTGGTTCCACCCCACTCATGTCAGCAAAGGTCAAGCTGGGAGCTCATTCTTCCACCTTCACCAGGTATAATGAGGCACAACTCCCCTGCTGAGAGTACTGTCAGAGGCCAGTGGGGAGGAGGGACTTTCATCCCTGCCAGGCAGTACCAGGCATGGGGAGTCTGGACTTCCACCCCCACCTGGCAGTAAGGAGATACCCTTCTCTTTACTGGGGTAGTTTCAGAGAAGGCCTAGTGGAGAGTCAGGACTTTTACCACTGCCCTGCTCATGATATCATGGAGGCCAAGTAGAGAGCAGTAACAAGGCATCCTTCACCATCACAGTCAGAGCAGTCCAAGCAGAGACCTAGTGGGGAGTAGGAACTCCCACCATGGCCAGCAGTAATGAGGAGCCCCTCTTTCCTTGGGTGTCCATGGATGCTGAGTGGGGAACCTGGACTTCTACCCCAATCTGGGGTAGACAGCACCCCCATCCACATACCCTGCCAGAGTGGTATCACAAGAAGCCAGCTAAATAGAAGGTTAAAACAAGACCTAGAGTTTCAAAACATAATACCCCAGATATTCAGATTTCAATCTAAAATTACTCATCATACCGAGAACCAGGAATCTCAACTTGAATGAGAAAAGGCAACAATAGATGACAAAACCATGATGACAGATTTAACAAATATTTGAAATCAGACATCATAAAAATAATTCAATGAGCAATTATGAACACATCTGAAACAAATGAAAAAATAGAAAATCTCAGAACTAGAAAGTCTCAGCAAAGAAATAGAAGATAAAAGAAAGAACCAAATGGAAATTTTAGAATTGAAAAATACAATAACCAGAATTTAAAAACTCAATGGATAGAATCTATAGCAGAATGGAGGGGACTGAGAAAAGAATCAGTGAGCCTGAAGACAGAAGAATAGAAATTACCCAATCTGAAAAACAGAGAGAAAATAGACTGGGGAAAAAGGAAAAAACAAAAAAACAAAAAACAAAAAACCAGTGCCTCTGGGAACTGTGGGGCTATAATAAAAGATCTAATGCTTTTGTTATTGGATCCGGGAAGGAAAGGAGAATAGGCAGGACAGAAAAACTACATGAAGAAATAATGGCTACAACCTTCCCGAAAGACATAAACATACAGATTCAAGAAGCTGAGTGAGCTCCAAACATGGTAAAGAAAACCATACCAAAAAACATCACAGTAAAATTTCTGAAAACTAAAGACAAATAAAAAAACCTTGAAAGCAACAAGAGAAAAACACTACCTTACAGAAAGGGAAAAACAATTCAGATGACAGCTGACTTCTCATCAGAAACTACAGAGATCAGAAGGAAGTGGCATAACATTTTTCATATGCTGAAAGAAAAGAACTGTCAACCCAGAGTCCTATACCCTGTGAAAATATTCTTCAGGAATGAAGAGGAAATCAAGATGTTCACAGATGAAGAAAAATCAAGAGAATCTGCCACTAGCAGAACTACTCTAAAAGAATGGCTAAAGGAAATTCTCTATACACATAGGAAATGATAAAAGGAGGCATACTGGAACATCAGAAAGGAAGGACAGAAAGAGTAAAAATCTGGATAAATACATTTTTCTTCTTCTTTTGAGTTTCTTATATTCTGTATGATGGTTGAAGCAAAAATATAGTACTGTTTGATGTGGTTCTAAATGTGTGTAGAGAAAAATTTTAAGACAAACTGTATTATAAATTGGGGAGGGTAAAGGGACATAAAGGGAGGTAAGGTTTCTACATTTCATTCAAACTAGTAAAATGTGTGTGTGTGTGTGTGTGTGTGTGTGTGTGTGTGTGTGTGTAAAAAGTAATACCTAGGGCTTCCTTGGTGGCGCAGTGGTTGAGAGTCTGCCTGCTGATGCAGGGGACACAGGTTCGTGCCCTGGTCCGGGAAGATCCCACATGCTGTGGAGCGGCTAGGCCCGTGAGCCATGGCCACTGAGCCTGCACGTCTGGAGCCTGTGCTCTGCAATGGGAGAAGCCACAACAGTGAGAGGCCCGCGTACTGCCAAAAAAAAAAAAAAAAAGGAATACCTAGAGCAACCACTGTAAAGCTATAAAAAGAAGCACACTCAAAAACATTATAGAAGAATCAAAATGGAATTATTAGAAAGTGTTCATATAACCCACAGGAAGGTAGAAAACAGATGCAAATAACAGAGAGAACAAATAGAAAATCAAAAATGAAAAAATAGCAAACTGGGACTTCCCTGGTGGTCCAGTGGTTAAGAATCCACTTTCCAATGCAGAGGATGCAGGTGCGATCCCTGGTTGGGGAACTAAGATCCCATATGCTGCGGGGCTATTGAGCCCACAAGCTCTATAGTCTACACACCACAAGTAGAGAGAAGCCCACGCGCTGCAACGAAAGATCCCACATGCTGCAACAATGATCCCGCATGCTGCAACTAAGACCCAATGCAGCCAAATAAATAAATATTTTAAAAATAGCAAACAAGTTCTAATATACCAATAATTACATGAATGGTAATTTGGCCAAACACACCAATCAAAAGACAGAGATTGGCAGAGTGGATTAAAAAACAAGACCTAACTACATGCCGTTTATAAAAACTCATTTCAAATATAATAATATAAGCAGGTTGAAGGCAAAAGGATGAAAAAGACATATCATGCAAATTTTTTTTTTTTTTTTTTTTTTTTTTTTGCGTTATGCGGGCCTCTCACTGCTGTGGCCTCTCCCGTTGCGGAGCACAGGCTCCGGACGTGCAGGCTCAGCGGCCATGGCTCACGGGCCCAGCCGCTCCGCGGCACGTGGGATCTTCCCGGACCGGGGCACGAACCCGTCTCCCCTGCATTGGCAGGCAGACTCTCAACCACTGCGCCACCAGGGAAGCCCCATGCAAATATTAATAAAAAGAAAGCAAAAGAATCTATATTAATATCTGATAAAGTAGACTTCAGAAATAAGAAAATTAAAAGAAAGAAAAAGAGAGGGACATTATATAATGATAAAAGGGTCAATTCACCAAGAAGACATAGCAATCCTAAATGTGTATGCACCAAACAACTGAGCTGTAAAGTATTTGGAGTAAAAACTGAATAACTGAACGGAGAAATAGACAAATCCACAATTATAGAGACTTCAACAACCCTCTCGAAAATTGATAGAACAACTAGATAGAAAATCAGCTATATCAGTTGATACTGAAAAACCGTTTGATAAAATGTGACACTCATTTATGATAAAACCTTAGAAAAACAGAAATAGAGAGAAACTTCTTCAATTTGACAAAAACCAAACAGCTAACATTGTATTAATGGTGAAAACTGAAAGCCTTTCTGATAAGATTGGAAACAAGACAGAGATGTTCACATTCATTAGTTTTATTCAACATATTGCTGGAAGTTCTAGCTAGTGCAATTAGACAAAAAAGGAAGTAAAAGGCATACAGATTGGAAAAGATGAAAGAATCTGAAATCGCATGATTTTCAGATGATATGATTGTCTATGTAGAAAATCCCAAGAAACCTTTAAAAAAAAAAAAAGAGCCTAGAACAAATAAGCAAGTTCAGAAAGGTCACAGGATGCAAGATAAATAATTGTATTTCTGTATATTAGCAATGAACACATAGACACTGAAATTTAAAATACAATACCATTTATAATTGCTCAGAAAAATGAAGTACTTAGGTGTATATCAACAAAACATGTATAGGTCTTGTCTGCTGAAAACTATAATATGCTGGTGAAAGAAATAAAAGAATATCTAAATAAATGTAGGACATACTGTGTCCATGGATTGGAGGATTCTACATAGGAAAATATGTCAATTCTCCCTAAATTTATATACAGATTTAAAACAATTCGTATCAAAATTCCAGCAAGATTTTTTTATAGCTACAGACAAGATTATTCTAACATTATATGAAAAGGCAAAGGAACTAGATAGCTAAACAATTTTGAAAAAGAATAAAGTGGAATCAGTCTATCCAATTTTAAAACTATATTATATAGCTACAGCAGTCAAGATTGTATGATATTAGTGGATAGACACATAGATCAATGGAATTGAATTAGAGAACCCAGAAGCAGAAACTCACAATGCCTAACTCATTTTTGTCAAAGGTTCAAAAGCAATTCAATGGAAGGAAGACAGCCTTTTCAAGAAATGATGCTAAAACAATTGAATATCTATAGGCAAAAAAAGAGAATCCTATCTAAGTCTCATACCGCATACAAAAATTAACTCAAAATAGATCATGGGCTTAAATGCAAAACTATGAAACATAGGAGAAAATATTCAAGATTTAAGGTTGAGCAACTAATTCTTAGATTTATTTTGTTTTTTTGTTTTTGTTTTTGTTTTTTTTGTGGTACGCGGGCCTCTCACTGTTGTGGCCTCTCCCGGGCTCCGGACGCGCAGGCTCAGCGGCCATGGCTCACGGGCCCAGCCGCTCCGCGGCACGTGGGATCTTCCCGGACCGGGGCACGAACCCGTGTCCCCTGCATCGGCAGGCGGATTCTCAACCACTGCGCCACCAGGGAAGCCCTAATTCTTAGATTTAACATCAAAAGTATGATCCATGAAAGGAAAAAATGATACCTCATCAAAATTACATTTTTTTTTGCTCTGAGAAAACCTTGTTAAGAGGATGAAAAGACAAGCTATAGACTGGGAAAAATACTTGCAAGTCACAGAGCCGACAAAGGACAAGTATCTAGACTTTATAAAGAACTCTCAAAATTTAACATTAAAAACATTAACATTTAACATTAAAAAAACAAATCCAATTAGAAAATAGGCAAAAGATAAAAGTGATAACACCAAATGCTAGTGAGGATACAGAGAAACTGGATCACTCATACACTGCTAGTGGGAAAGTAAAATGATATAGTCACTCTGGAAAACAGTTTGGCAATTTCTTAAAAAAAAACAAAACACAACTAACTAAAATTAAATTAAATTAAAATTAAATATGCAAGTACCAGGTTACCCAAAATTGCACTGCTGGGGATTTATCCCAGAGAAATGAATAATTATGTTCACATAAAAGCTTGAATATTTACAGCAGCTTTATTCATAATAGCCAGAACAGGAAATAACCCAGGTATCATTCAATGGATGAATGGTTAAAAAAACCTGTGGTATATACATACCATGTAACACTATACAGCAATGAAAATTATCCAACTACTGATACTCATAATAACCTAGATGAATCTCCAGAGAATTATGTTAAGTGAAAAAAGTCAACCCTAAAATGTTACTTATTGTATGGATACATTTATATAACGTCATTGAAATGAAAAACTTTTAGAAATGGAGAATAGACTAGTTAGAATAGAACAGCACCAAGGGTTAAGGAGGGGGTGAAGTGGGAAGGAAGTGGGGGTGACTATAAAAGGGCAACATGAGGAATCCTTGTGGTGATGGAAATGTTCTTTATCTTGACTGTTTCCATGTCAATATCCAGGTTATGATACTGTACTACAGTTTTACAAGAGGTTACCATTGGGGAAAACCAGTAAATGATACATGGGATCTCTATTATTTTTTATAACTGCATGTGAATCTACAATTATATCAAAAATAAAAAGTTTACTTTAAAAAATGAAAAATCTATAAACGGGTCATGTAAGTTTAATATCTATGAAGGTGCTTGATTTGTCACAATTAGAGGGCTGAATTACTTTATAAAGAGTAAATTTATCCAGACCTAATATAATTTCCTCCTATAGTTGCATAGTGGCCATGTAGTCATAGGAGAAGAGAAGTAGCCTTCATTATGTTTCCATAATTTAAAGTTTAAATGGTTCTCCTCTTAGGTGGGTAAATGAGATGTACCTGTAAACCCATATTTAGAGCAGGGCAGTCAGTGAGTCTTCGGCTTGGAGGGAATGATGAGCAGGGCTCTCCAGGGGATAATCCTGGGCTAATGCCCAGGATTTACATCCCAGGATTTACATCTTTACTAATGGTCTGGATAAATGAACTGCATTCACATAAATTAGTTAATTAAGGAGAATTAGCAATACTTTAGAATGTAGTAATTTCAAGTGATCATAATATATTAGGATGAAATTCGTTAAAATAAACGCTATCCAAAAAGAACAGGCTTTATCCTTTCAAAAGGTATAAGAGAAAATGTGACTTAGAAACCAAAGGCAAACTGAACAGATTTTTAAAAGTAATACATATGACTCTGTATTACTTTATTATTAATTTTATATGATGATAATAATAATAATAATGTAAAAGTTGCATGGGCAAAAGTAGACTACCAGCCAAAAATAACATGGAACTGAGAACATGCCCTGCAGTCAGTATACCTACACCTTACGGACTAGAGAACCCACCATGACTCTCAAATTTCTCCCCTCTAACGTAGCTCTTAATCTTTACCCAGTTCTGACTGAAACTCACCCCCTCTGTTATTTTTATATCATTCTATAATTTTGTAATTGTCACCAGTCTTCAACTAGTAGGAGGTGCCTAGGCAGCATCATTATTCCGTTCCTTTTCTAGTAACCCAGATACATGGCAGTCTTAACCTGTACAGAGATTCAAGAAAGAGACTATAATAGTAGAAGCCATGGGTTCTCGTCCTGGATCTTCCACTTATTATTTATGCAACGTTTGACAAGGCAAAATCCCTCAGAGTCTCAGTCTCTTCATTTGTAAAGTGGCCTTGCCCTACTCATAAGATTTCTGGGATCTTAAGAAGTAAAATGTGAAGGCATTTTGATAACCTACAAGGACAAGGTACAATTAAAACTAAAGCCTAGTAGAACAGAAGAGTGGCTAGTGATAGAACTCTGTTTTCAGAGAGGAAAGGGAAAAAAATGTTAATTAATTCAAGAAATATTTATCAAATATCACTTATATGCCAAGCACTGTTCTATGCACTAAGGACTCCATGGTGACCAAGACAGCCAGGTCCATGCTCTCATAGAACACACAGAGGAGGAATATGAGGACAAACAATAAACAAGTAAACAAGATAATTACAGATCATGATAAGTCACCTCTAAACAAGGTGACATGCTAGAGCAGGATGTAGGATTTTCCCTAACGTGGCAGTTACTGATTGTCTCTCTGAAAAGGTAGGAAGGAGTTAGCCACATGGAAAGCCAGCAGAGGAGCATTCTGGACAGGGGGATCTTTTCAGTACAAAGTTCCTAAAGAGGGAAAGTGCTTGAAGGGTTAGAGGATCTGAAAGACTGTATGATAAGACATTGTACATCAATGGTACAGTGATGAAATTGGAGAGGCAGGCAGAGGCCAAGTTGCAGAGGGCCTTAGAGGTCATGGTAAAGGTTTGGATTTTAAGTGCAATAAGAAGCCATTCAGAGGTTTTTTTGTTTTTTGTCTTTTAACATCTTTATTGGAGTATAATTGCTTTACAATGGTGTGTTAGTTTCTGCTTTAAAAAAAGTGAATCAGCTATACATGTACATATATCCCCATATCTCCTCCCTCTTTCATCTCCCTCCCACCCTCCCTAACCCACCCCTCTAGGTGGTCACAAAGTACTGAGCTGATCTCCCTGCATTATGCGCTGCTTCTTACTACCTATTTTACATTTGGTGGTATATATAAGTCCATGCCACTCTTTCACTTTGTCCCAGCTTACCCTTCCCCCTCCCCATGTCCTCAAGTCCAGCCTCAATGTCTGAGTCTTTATTCTTGTTCTGCCCTTAGGTTCTTCATAAACTTTTTTTTTTTTTTTTTTTTTTTTTGTGGTATGCGGGCCTCTCACTGTTGTGGCCTCTCCTGTTGTGGAGCACAGGCTCCGGAAGCGCAGGCTCAGCGGCCATGGCTCACGGGCCTAGCCGCTCCGCGGCATGTGGGATCTTCCCAGACTGGGGCACGAACCCACATCCCCTGCATCAGCAGGTGGACTCTCAACCACTGCGCCACCAGGGAAGCCCTTATAAACATTTTTTTCTTTAGATTTCATATATATGTGTTAGCAATATGGTATTTGTTTTTCTCCTTCTGACTTACTTCACTCGTATGACAGACTCTAGGTACATCCACCTCACTACAAATAACTCAATTTTCTTTCTTTTTATGGCTGAGTAACATTCCATTGGATATATGTGCCATATCTTCTTTATCCATTCATCTGTCGATGGACACTTAGGTTGCTTCCATGTCCTGGCTATTGTAAATAGAGCTGCAGTGAACATTGGGGTACATGACTCTTTTTGAATTATGGTTTTCTCAGTGTACATGCCCAATAGTGGGATTGCTGGGTCATATGGTAGTTCTATTTTTAGTTTTTTAAGGAACCTCCATACTGTTCTCCATAGTGGCTGTATCAATTTACATTCCCACCAACAGTGCAAGAGGGTTCCCTTGTCTCCACACCCTCTCCAGCATTTATTGTTTCTAGATTTTTTGATGATGGCCATTCTGACCGGTGTGAGATGATATCTCATTGTAGTTTTGATTTGCATTTCTCTAATGATTAATGATGTTCAGCATTCTTTCATGTGTTTGTTGGCAATCTGTATATCTTCTTTGGAGAAATGTCTATTTAGGTCTTCTGCCCATTTTTGGATTGGGTTGTTTGTTTTTTTGATATTGAGCTACATGAGCTGCTTGTAAATTTTGGAGATTAATCCTTTGTCAGTTGCTTCATTTGCAAATATTTTCTCCCATTCTAAGAGTTGTCTTTTCATCTTGTTTATGGTTTCATTTGCCATGCAAAAGCTTTAAGTTTCATTAGGTCGCATTTGTTTATTTTTGTTTTTATTTCCATTTCTCTAGGAGGTGGATCAAAAAGGATCTTGCTGTGATTTATGTCATAGAGTGTTCTGCCTATGTTTTCCTCTCGGAGTTTTATAGTGCCTGGCCTTACATTTAGGTCTTTAACCCATTTTGAGTTTATTTTTGTGTATGGTGTTAGGGAGTGTTCTAAATTCATTCTTTTACATGTAGCTGTCCAGTTTTCCCGGCAGCATTTATTGAAGAGGCTGTCTTTTCTCCATTGTATATTCTTGCCTCCTTTATCAAAAATAAGGTGACCATATGTTTATATCCTGTTCCACTGATTTATATTTCTGTTTTTATTTCTGTTTTTGTGCCAGTACCATACTGTCTTGATTACTGTAGCTTTGGAGTATAGCCTGAAGTCAGGGAGCCTGATTCCTCCAGCTCTGTTTTTCCTTCTCAAGATTGCTTTGGCTATTCGGGGTCTTTTGTGTTTCCATACAAATTGTAAAATTTTTTGTTCTAGTTCTGTGAAAAATGCCACTGGTACTTTCATAGAGATTGCATTGAATCTGTAGATTGCTTTGTGTAGTATAGTCATTTTCACAATGTTGATTCTTCCAATCCAAGAACATGGTATATCTCTCTATCTGTTGGTATCATCTTTAATTTTTTTCATCAGCGTCTTATAGTTTTCTGCATACAGGTCTTTTGTCTCCTTAGGTAGGTTTATTCCTAGGTATTTTATTCTTTTTGTTG
>NC_041216.1:1932070-1935023 GCF_002837175.3 Physeter macrocephalus
TAGCTCTAGTAGTTTTCTGGTAGCGTCTTTAGGATTCTCTCTATATAGTACCATGTCATCTGCAAACAGTGACAGCTTTACTTCTTCTTTTCCGATTTGGATTCCTTTTATTTCTTTTTCTTCTCTAATTGCTGTGGCTAAAACTTCCAAACCTATTGAATAATAGTGGTGAGAGTGGGCCACCTTGTCTTCTTCCTGATCTTAGTGGAAATGGTTTCAGTTTTTCACCATTGAGAATGATGTTGGCTGTGGTTTTGTCATATATGGCCTTTATTATGTTAAGGTAAGTTCCATCTATGCCTACTTTCTGGAGGGGTTTTATGATAAATGGCTGTTGAATTTTGTTGAAAGCTTTTTCTGCATCTATTGAGATGATCATATGGTTTTTATGCTTCAATTTGTTAATATGGTGTATCACATTGATTGATTTGCATATATTGAAGAATCCTTGCATTCCTGGGATAAACCCCACTTGATCATGGTGTATGATCCTTTTAATGTGCTGTTGGATTCTGTTTGCTAGTATTTTGTTGAGGATTTTTGCATCTCTGTTAATCAGTGATATTGGCCTGTAGTTTTCTTTCTTTGTGAAATCTTTGTCTGGTTTTGGTATCAGGGTGATGGTAGACTCAGAATGAGTTTGGGAGTGTTCCTCCCTCTGCTATATTTTCGAAGAGTTTGAGAAGGATAGGTGTTAGCTCTTCTATAACTGTTTGATAAAATTCACCTGTGAAGCCATCTCATCCTGGGCTTTTGTTTGTTGGAAGATTTTAATCACGCTAATGGTTTATCAATTTTGCTTGTCTTCTCAAAGAACCAGCTTTTAGTTTTATTGATGTTTGCTATCGTTTGCTTCATTTATTTTTCATTCGTTTCTGCTCTATCTTTATGATTTCTTCTCTAAGAATTTGTCCATTTCTTCTAGGTTGTTCATTTTATTGGCATATAGTTGCTTGTAGTAATCTCTCATGATCCTTTGTATTTCTGCAGTGTCAGTTGTTACTTCTCCTTTTCCATTTCTAATTCTATTGATTTGAGTCTTCTCCCTTTTTTTCTTGATGAGTCTGGCTAATGGTTTATCAATTTTCCTTGTCTTCTCAAAGAACCAGCTTTTAGTTTTATTGATGTTTGCTATCATTTGCTTCATTTATTTTTCATTCGTTTCTGCTCTATCTTTATGATTTCTTTCCTTCTGCTAACTTTGGGGATTTTTGTTCTTCTTTCTCTAATTGCTTTAGGTTAGGTTGTTTATTTGAGATGTTTCTTGTTTCTTGGGGTAGGACTGTATTGCTATAAACTTCCCTCTTAGAACTGCTTTTGCTGCATCCCATTGGTTTTGGGTCGTCGTGTTTTCATTGTCATTTGTTTCTAGGTATTTCTTGATTTCCTCTTTGATTTCTTCAGTGACCTCTTGGTTATTAAGTAGTGTATTGTTTACCCTCCATGTGTTTGTTTTTCTTACAGATTTTTTTTTCTGTAATTGATACCTAGTCTCACAGTCTTGTGGTCGGAAAAGATATTTGATATGATTTCAATTTTCTTAAATTTACCATTTGTTTCTAGGTATTTCTTGATTTCCTCTTTGATTTCTTCAGTGACCTCTTGGTTATTAAGTAGTGTATTGTTTAGCCTCCATGTGTTTGTTTTTCTTACAGATTTTTTTTCCTGTAATTGATACCTAGTCTCACAGTCTTGTGGTCGGAAAAGATATTTGATATGATTTCAATTTTCTTAAATTTACCAAGGCTTGATTTGTGACCCAAGATATGACTTATCCTGGAGAATGTTCCATGAGAACTTGAGAAGAAAGTGTATTCGGTTGTTTTTGGATGGAATGTCCTAAAAATATCAAATAAGCCCATCTTGTTTAAAGTTTCATTTAAAACTTGTGTTTCCTTATTTATTTTCATTTTGGATGAACTGTCCATTGGTGAGAGTGGGGTGTTAAAGTCCCCTACTATGATTGTGTTACTGTCGATTTCCCCTTTTATGGATGTTAGCATATGCCTTATGTACTGAGGTGCTCCTATGTTGGGTGCATAAATATTTACAATTGTTATATCTTCTTCTTGGATTGAGCCCTTGATCATTATGTAGTGCCCTTCTTTGTCTCTTGTAATAGTCTTTATTTTAAAGTCTATTTTGTCTGATATGAGAATTGCTACTCCAGCTTTCTTTTGATTTGCATTTGCATGGAATATCTTTTTCCAATCCCACACTTTCAGTCTGTATGTGTCTCTAGGTCTGAAGTGGGTCTCTTGTTTTTCCATCCCCTCACTTTCAGTCTGTATGTGTCCCTAGGTCTGAAGTGGGCCTCTTGTAGACATCATATATATGGGTCTTCTTTTTGTATCCATTCAGCCAGTCTATGTGTTTTGGTTGGAGCATTTAATCCATTTACATTTAAGGTAATTATCGATATGTATGTTCCTATTACCATTTTCTTAATTGTTTTGGGTTTGTTATTGTAGGTCTTTTCCTTCTCTTGTGTTTCCTGCCTTGAGAATTTCCTTCAGCATTTGTTGTAGACCTGGTTTGGTGGTGCTGAATTCTCTTAGCTTTTGCTTGTCTGTAAAGATTTTAATTTCTCTGTCAAATCTGAACGAGATCCTTGCTGGGTAGAATAATCTTTCTTGTAGGTTTTTCCCTTTCATCACTTTAAATATGTCCTCCCACTCCCTGCTGGCTTGCAGAGTTTCTGTTGAAAGAGCAGCTGTTAACCTTTGGGGATTCCCTTTTATGTTATATGTTGCTTTTCCCTTGCTGCTTTTAAAATTTTTTCTTTGTATTTAATTTTTGGTAGTTTGATTAATATGTGTCTTGGCATGTTTCTCTTTGGATTTATCCTGTATGGGACTCTCTGTGCTTCCTGAACTTGATTAACTATTTCCTTTCCCATATTAGGGAAGTTTTCAACTATAATCTCTTCAAATATTTTCTCAGTCCCTTTCTT
>NC_041216.1:1935413-1971687 GCF_002837175.3 Physeter macrocephalus
TTACATTTAAGGTAATTATCGATATGTATGTTCCTATTACCATTTTCTTAATTGTTTTGGGTTTGTTATTGTAGGTCTTTTCCTTCTCTTGTGTTTCCTGCCTTGAGAATTTCCTTCAGCATTTGTTGTAGACCTGGTTTGGTGGTGCTGAATTCTCTTAGCTTTTGCTTGTCTGTAAAGATTTTAATTTCTCTGTCAAATCTGAACGAGATCCTTGCTGGGTAGAATAATCTTTCTTGTAGGTTTTTCCCTTTCATCACTTTAAATATGTCCTCCCACTCCCTGCTGGCTTGCAGAGTTTCTGTTGAAAGAGCAGCTGTTAACCTTTGGGGATTCCCTTTTATGTTATATGTTGCTTTTCCCTTGCTGCTTTTAAAATTTTTTCTTTGTATTTAATTTTTGGTAGTCTGATTAATATGTGTCTTGGCATGTTTCTCTTTGGATTTATCCTGTATGGGACTCTCTGTGCTTCCTGAACTTGATTAACTATTTCCTTTCCCATATTAGGGAAGTTTTCAACTATAATCTCTTCAAATATTTTCTCAGTCCCTTTCTTTTTCTCTTCCTCTTTGGGAGCCCTATAATTTGAATGTTGGTGCATTTAATGCTGTCCAAGAGGTCTCTGAGATTGTCCTCAATTCTTTTCATCTTTTTTCTTTATTCTGCTCTGCAGTAGTTATTTCCACTATTTTATCTTCCAGGTCACTTAGGCGTTCTTCACCTCAGTTATTCTATTGATTCCTTCTAGAGAATTTTTAATTTCATTTATTGTGTTATTCATCATTGTTTGTTTGCTCTTTAGTTCTTCTAGGTCATTGTTAAATGTTTCTTGTATTTTCTCCATTCTATTTACAAGATTTTGGATCATCTTTACTATCATTACTCTGAATTCTTTTTCAGGTAGAATGCCTATTTCCTCTTCATTTGTTTTGTCTGATGGGTTTTTACCTTGCTCCTTCATCTGCTGTGTGTTTCTCTGTCTTCTCATTTTGTTTAACTTACTGTGTTTGGGGTCTCCTTTTCACAGGCTGCAGGTTCGTAGTTCCCGGTGTTTTTGGTGTCTGCCCCCAGTGGCTACGCTTGGTTCAGTGTGTTGTGTAGGCTTCCTGATGGAGGGGACTAGTGCCTATGTTCTGGTGGATGAGGTTGGATCTTGTGCTTCTGGTGGGCAGGTCCCCATCTGGTGGTGTGTTTTGGGGGTGCCTGTGACCTTATTATGATTTTAGGCAGGCTCTCTGCTAATGGGTGGCATTGTGCTCCTGTCTTGCTAGTTGTTTGGCATAGGGTGTCCAGCTCTGTAGCTTGCTGGTGGTTGAGTGGAGGTGGGTCTTAGCGTTGAGATGGAGATCTCTGCGAGAGCTTTCACCATGTGGTATTACGCGAAGCTGGGAGGTCTCTGGTGGACAAATGTCCTGTACTCGGCTCTCCCACCTCAGAGGCACAGGCCTGACACTCGGTCGGAGCCCAAGGACCCTGTCAGCCACACAGCTCAGAAGAAAAGGGAAAAAGAATGAAAGAAAGAAAGAAAAAGTAAAATAAAATAAAGTTTTTAAAATAAAAAATAATTATTAAAAATTAAAGAGTAATACAAAAAAGAAAAAAAAGAAAGAGAGAAGGGAGCAACCAAACTAAAAAACAAATCCACCAATGATATCAAGCGCTAAGAACTATATTAAAAAAAAAAAAAAAAGGAAAAAACCAGACAGACAGAACCCTAGGACAAATGGTAAAAGCAAAGCTACACAGACAAAATTACACAAAGAAGCAAAAACATACACACTCACAAAAAGAGAAAAAGGAAAAAAATATATATATCATTGCTGCCAAAGTCCACCACCTAAATTTTGGGATGATTCGTTGTCTATTCAGGTATTCCACAGATGCAGGGTCCATCAAGTTGACTGGAGATTTAATCCGCTGCTCCTGAGGCTGCTGTGAGAGATTTCCCTTTCTCTTCTTTGTTCACACAGCTCCTGAGGTTCAGCTTTGGATTTGGCCCTGCCTCTGCGTGTAGGTCGCCTGAGGGCATGTGTTCTTAGTTCAGAGAGGATGGGGTTAAAGGAGCAGCTGATTAGGGCGCTCTGGCTCACTCAGGCCGGGGGGAGGGAGGGGTACAGAGTGTGGGGTGAGCCTGCGGCGGCAGAGGCCAACATGACGTTGCACCAGCCTGAGGCGCGCTGTGTGTTCTCCTGGGGAAGTTGTCCCTGGATCACGGGACACTGGCAGTGGCGGGCTGCACAGGTTACTGGGAAGGGAGGTGTGGATAGTGACCTGGGCTTGCTCACAGGCTTCTTGGTGCCTGCAGCAGCAGCCTTAGCGTTTCATGCCTATCTCTGCTGTCGGTGCTGATAGCCGTGGCTCGCACCCGTCTCTGGAGCTCGTTTAGGCGGTGTTCTGAATCCCCTCTCCTCGTGCACCCCGAAACAATGGTCTCTTGCCTCTTGGGCAGGCCCAGACATTTTCCCAGACTCCCTCCCGGCTAGCTGTGGTACAGTAGCCTCCTTCAGGCTGGGTTCACGCAGCCAACCCCAGTCCTCTCCCTGGGGTCTGACCTCCGAAGCCTGAGCCTCAGTGCCCAGCCCCCACCCAACCCGGCGGGGGAGCTGATAAGCCTCTCCGGCTGGTGAGTGCTGGTCGGCACCGATCCTCTGTGCGGGAATCTCTCCGCTTTGCCTTCTGCACCCCTGTTGCTGCGCTCTCCTCCATGGCTCCGAAGCTTCCCCCCTGCCCACCACCCCCCCCACCCCCGTCTCCACCAGTGAGGGAGTTTCCCCTCTCCTCGTGCACCCCGAAACAATGGTCTCTTGCCTCTTGGGCAGGCCCAGACATTTTCCCAGACTCCCTCCCGGCTAGCTGTGGTACAGTAGCCTCCTTCAGGCTGGGTTCACGCAGCCAACCCCAGTCCTCTCCCTGGGGTCTGACCTCCGAAGCCTGAGCCTCAGTGCCCAGCCCCCACCCAACCCGGCGGGGGAGCTGATAAGCCTCTCCGGCTGGTGAGTGCTGGTCGGCACCGATCCTCTGTGCGGGAATCTCTCCGCTTTGCCTTCTGCACCCCTGTTGCTGCGCTCTCCTCCATGGCTCCGAAGCTTCCCCCCTGCCCACCACCCCCCCCACCCCCGTCTCCACCAGTGAGGGAGTTTTCTAGTGTGTGGAAACTTTTCCTCCTTCACAGCTCCCTCCCAGAGGTGCAGGTCCCATCCCTATTCTTTTGTTTCTGTTTTTGCTTTTTTCTTCTGACCTACCCAGGTACGTGGGGAGTTTCTTGCCTTTTGGGAAGTCTGAGGTCTTCTCCCAGCATTCAGTAGGTGTTCTGTAGGAGCTGTTCCACATGTAGATGTATTTCTGATATACTTGTGGGGAGGAAGGTGATCTCCACGTCTTACTCTTCTGCCATCTTGAAGGTCTCCCATTGAGAGGTTTTTAAGAGAGGGAGAAATATTATTCAATTTGCATTCTTCAAAGACCACTTTGGCTGTTCCATAGAGAATGGACTGGGAAAGAGGTATAGAAGCAGGGAAGCCAGTTAGGAAGATATTGTGATAGTCCCAGTGAGTGATACCAGTGTCATGGAGTAGGGTGGTGGCAGTGGAGATATAGATAGAAATAGACAGATTAAATATTTTATATTTTCATGGTAGAACTGACAGGAGTTGTTGATGGGTTAGAAGTGGGGAGGAACCAATGATGACTCCTAGTTTTGGCTTAATCAACTGTGTGAATGGAGGGGTTATTCACTAAATGGACTGGGCTGGGGAAGGAATAGTTTAGAGGAAGAGGAAAAATACGTTTGTGAAATGGATATAAACTCACTGTCAAATTGAACTGGAAATGGAAATCAACTTGAACATTCATCAAACAATTCTTGATAAAGATAGTAAGGATGCAATGAGATGGTAAATGAGAGCATATTAGAAAAAATAAAGCTCATTAAGGCATTAAAGTCAAGGGGAAGCTGCCAGCTGTTCTGGCCCAAGCTTCCTAATACATCAAACCCAGGCTGAGTTCAGCTAAGCTCTGTAAGTTTGGGGCTGCCACTGGAAGTCCAACTCTGGCTTCAGCCTCAAGTACATAGTGGGAATAGTGGGAATTCCATTCATTCAAAAATTTTTGAGTATCTACTATGTGTCAGGTATTATTCTACACACTAGAGACAGTCCAGAACAAGACAGACTGGGACTTCATTCTCCCTCCCATCCCACCCCCATGTCATGCATATACTGAGACTAAAGTCCCGAGCAATTTTTTAACTGCATAAAGCTCTTTTTCACAACAACTGACTTAGAAACCAAGTGTTCCAGCACCTTCTGGCCGTTGGGATATTTGTGACCCAACAAATATATATATTTAAATATATATATATATATATATATATATCCAAGGTATATATTTATACCCTTTCCAAAGCAGATAAAGTAGTAACTTCTCCTGACTCAGGAGACTTGGGACCTCACCCAGTCCTGCCAGTAACTTGCTAAGTACATGACTGTGAGTGAAAGAGTCATTTTTGTTCTCTTGGTCTGAGACCTCTTCTGTGGAAAGAGAAGACTTAGCTAAATGTAGTGGTTCTCAAACTTATCTCAGCTGTGGACCCTTTCTCGAAGTAAAATCTTACGTAGAGCTCCACATATGAAACAGCTAAGAGTGGATCTTCGGCTGCAATGGGAGCAGAAGGCTCACAGTCCCACTCATCAGGCTCTCCTCATCTCCCAAGGTAGTTTCTGAGGCCCCCTCCCCAGAGAGCTCAAAGTTTAGAAGGTAGAAGTTTGAAAACCACTAGTTCAGATGATCTCCTGCAGGTCCCTCCTGTTCTAAGATTCCATTTCTCTATAACAAAAGCACTATAAACAGCAGAAAAACAAGACACAGTCCATTACCTTAAGGAGCTTAAAATCTAGTAGAGGAGATGTATTACAAGAATCAAGCAATTTGGCTTATTGAGCAGCTTCTATGTGCACGGGACCATGCTAGGTGTGCTGTGACACTTCCTACTTCTCTTCAGTTGAAGATTCTGGCTCATGGCATTCTGGCATCTTCTTCACCCCAAGTCCTGCCATTATCCTGGAAGATTCCAAGGTCCATATAGATCACCCACCAATGTCTTGACATCTCACTTCCTCAGTCTCCTTATCTCCAATTACCTTGTCATCTCTCCCACTTTGCCAACTACCTGCATAGCCACACTAAGGGTTGTATCATCAATAACTGCTTCACTTCTGAAATACTAGAATTGGACATTTGGATTCCAGCTTTCCTTTTTACATAATTTGTTCTCAGTGCAATCATAAATACCTTAACTTCCTTGTCCAGCTCCCTTTACTTGCTTCTTTATCCAATGCAGAGTCTATAGAGTTCATTTTTAAATCACTGTCCAAATAAAATATTCATTTCCCTTGCCCCATTGTCCTTCCACTCCATTTATGTGGTAGAACCTCAACCCTGGATAAATTCAACTGACTTCTCATGTGTATACTAAATGTTGCTAAACATAAATTCAGGGTCTCTGACCTTGACTGGACCCTCCACAGTCAGCTTTCCTTTCCATTCCTGCTCTCCCCAGTCAGATTTCTTTTCCTTTCTCCACAGTGATTATTTCAAACTTTTTCACTCTCTTGCAAACTCTGATATTTCTATTCCTCTCTGACTTTCAGCAGACGACTTTGCTTCCTGCTTCACAGAGGACACAAAAACCATTGAACAAGTCCTTTGGTTTCCTCTCAAGTTAACCCATTTGTACCTCTGTCCATCCTCCCTTTCTTCCTCCTGATACAATGGACAAAGTGGCCTACCTCCTGACTAAGGCTAGCTGTTTTCTGATTTTCTGAGTCCTAAACCTGCCCATTTGGGGACTCTTTCCCACCAGTATTTAAACATACACAAATTTCCTCTTAGCTTGGCTCCATAATCTCTTCTCCTCTTCACAATCAAACTTTTTGGAAAGCGTTATCTACACTCACCATTTTCACGTCCTCATCTCTCATGCCCTCCTCAATTCACTCCCATTCACCATCCCATGGGATGGGATCTAGGAAACGATCGGCAGGTGGACTCTCAACCACTGTGCCACCAGGGAAGCCCGGAACTACTCTTATTAAAGACTCTAACCACCTTCTTGTTGCTAAATTCAGCAGTCACTTTTTATCCATTATTTTGTTAGACTCATTGACAGTACCTGACACTTTTGACTACTCCTTTCTTCTTGAAATACCCTTGAGCCTGGCTTCTGTAACACACACTCTCCTGACTTTTCTCCTACTTCCCTAGCTGTTTTGTCCCAGTTTCCTGTTGGGAGCACTCCTTTTGTCCACATAGAGAGGTTTACCTTAGGTTTCTGCCTTTGAGTGTTTTTATCAACCAACATATGGGAACATCTTATCCATCTTACCATCTGCTTATTGATGATTCTCAAATTTATCTCCAGCCCAGGCCTCCAAACCCATAAATCCAACTGTTTGTTGAACATCCACACATGGCTGTTGCAAAGACACTCCGAAGCCACTGTCTCAACAGCTGAACTCCTCTGTCTGGTTTGACACCATCAAACCAGAAAATTAAGTCTTCCTTAACCTGTTCTCATACTCAAACCTCTGCCTATAGTACCTTCTTCCTCACTTCCTATACTCATTAATCCCTGAGTCCTGTTGACTCTGTCTCCTCTCAATTCCATCCACTTGTCTCCATCCTCACAAACACCATTACAATAACAGCCTCCTAACTGGTCTTGCTACCTTCATTTTGGTACCAACCATCTACTTTCCACACAGCAGGCAGAGTGATTTTCCTAAAGCACAAATCTGTTTGTGTCTCTCCCATGTTACTAAACCCTGAAGGAGTTTCTTATTGTCCAAACTCCCTAGTGCAGACATTCATGTTCCTTCATGGTCAAGTCCCTGACTACCTCCTCATTCTCATCATCTCCTTCCTCATTTCCTCTCTTCACACTCTAGGCTATAGCAGCATTGAGGTCACTTTTAGTTCCTCAAACAAATCGGCTTTTTCTTGCACATGTCTATCTCCCCTGAAAACTATTCTCCCATCTTTTTTCTTGGCCCTTAAATTCTCATACTTTAGGACTCAATTTAATTTGTCACGTCCTTTAAGACTATTTTTTGGTTCATTAGCCTAGACCAGAACCCCTCCTTTGTGCTCCCATAGTATCCAATACTCCCTTGTTTAACTGTTTATCTTCCCCCATCAGGCAATATGGACCCTAAGGATAGGATCTGTGTCTTATTTTGTAGCTTCAGTATCTACCTACAGTACCTGGCACATGGTAGATATGCAATTTATTGCTGAATGTGATTGTGTAATGGACCTGTGATAAGGGGGGCTGGGAAGTAGGGCACAGAAGATAAGCAAGCAGGGAAACATTATGAGAAGAGGAGAGAGGAAAACATATGGCAGATATGTAGACTTCACTTCTCACAGTCCCAGTGATGGGAAGCAGTTTGGACCAAGTCATGGAAGCAGGTGGCAGCAAGGACTTCTTTACTTGAAGTCCAGTATCTTTTTCATGGCAACGTTCTCCACCTCCAAATGAATTAAGGCCACAGCCTTGCTCCCTGGAGCAAGTATCTCTGCCAATTATCCCAAGTCAGCTGAGTGGATTTTTGTCAGCTTTGATTATTAATGTCAAATTTTTCTCTGAAAAGCGTTCAGATTGGCCATTTCATCTCCAGTGTCACTTACTTAATCTAGACTACTATCTCTTCATCTGTGGCGAATATCCAGATTAACTGGTCTGTCTTTCCTCTCCAATTCATCTCATGCAGAGTTATTAGGACTATCTCCCTCAAAAGCCCTATAACACTATTCTTGTGCTCAAAACTAGACTTTTTCCCCCATACAACAAACCTATATGTTGTGACCTGGCTTCTTGGCTCTTTGCTCCTGTGACCACTATTACACCTCTCCAGTATCTCTTCCCACTTCTGCAACTAGGTTTCATGACTGCGAATCTTGGACTTAGAGCTCACTCTAAACTTAAAACCAGTTTTTAAGAGGGCATAAAATTCAGGGGCCCAAAACTGGCAAAACAATCTCTTCTATTTTAGAACATTTACAAAGATAAAAATTTGGCTACACCTAGGCAATATTTTCTCAGTTCACTGAAAAGGTATACTTTAATATGGTATATAAGTAAAAACTGACATCTATTGTTTCCATTGGATGATCTATTTCTAGGTTTTTGCCCAGACAAAATTTGATTGCATCTATTAGTATTTGTGCCAAAACACAGTAATGCATTTGTCTAAGTCTCAAAAGTTTCTGTGTAAGATACTTTTGGTGGAAAAGTAGAAATACAAGAGTTAGAGGGCAAGATTAACAACAACAACAGCAAAAAAGGAAGAAAGAAAGAAAAAGGAAGGAAGGAAGGAAGGAAGGAAGGAAGAAAATTCTCAAAACAATTATCAGACATAATGTTAAATAAAAATAGCAAAAAACAAACCTCTCTGCAAAGTATAGTCTTAATTATTTAAAAAATACATATATATGTATGTATACAGAAAAAGGACAAGAAAGAAAAATTAGGACATTAACATCTCTCCCTGGGGGGAATTATGGGTTATTATAATCTCCTTATACTTTTCCATGCTTTCCAGATTTTCTAAAAAAGCATGTATTTATTTTTAAAAGCAGGAAAAAAAGTTTAAAAATGTAATAACATACCAAAAAACAAACTTTCTGGGGAATTCTTAGAACTAATTTTTCTATGCACATCATTTGGAAATGAATGTCAAATTTTTATAATAATCAAGCCAAATAAAATGTACCCCCCAAATAATTAAAGTGATATGGGATTTTCTCAGTTTACCAGAGTTCCTCTCTCTCTTCCTTTGGGCTTTGAATGTCTACTTCCAAAATTGGTACTTTAGACACAAGATCTTTACAGATATTTTCAGTTGTAATTAAATTAGCAACGGCAGTTTTTCTCCCTACAGTAAAATGATTTAATTGCTCAAATTCTTGTGAAAGCTTCAAGACCTGTAAAGTTAAGTGAAAAGACAAATATTCTATTTTGCCTACTTTTATGCATGCCTGTGAAAAAGTGTATTGATTCCATTAAATGCTTAATTATTGGCTTACATAATATAAATTGACATCCAAATTGAAGTCATTTTCCAATTTAACAATTTGCAGCTGTTACATAATCTAATACATTTTACCATAGGCACAAGAGTGCAAAAAAAGGGTGTATTTTTGGTCTCTGGGATTGGCTTCCCAGAGTGCTGTTTAGGGTTTTGTTCTATCTTTTAAAAAGCAAAAAGATGTAATACTCTATTAGAGCTTTTACATTATTACCACATATTTTTGTTCTCAAGTTTTTAGTGTACTTCATTGATTCATAAAAGCAATAATATACTATTGCAAGAAAACATTAGAAAGAATATTAGTTATGCATTACAGAGAACATATTTCTTCCAGTCTGCTCCTATTTGTTTGGAAACACATGAACATATAAGGGCTCCCAGACTATCGTAGTGATTCTCAAACTTTAATGAATAAGAGCATCACCTGAGGAGAATCCTGTCATTTGCAACATGAATGGTATTATTATGCTAAGTGAAAAAAGCAGATGGAGAAAGACAAATATTTCCATGTCTTTTGTGACTTGACCGCTCATTTTAAAAAATCACTGAATTCCATTGTATGTATGTACCACAGTTTTGCTTTGTTTGTTTTATTTTGTGTGTGTGTGTTATCGCTGTTGTTGTTTTAGTCCAGTCACACATAGAATGACATCTTACTTGCTTTTGGTTTTGGGAAATTATGAATAAAGTTGGATTCATGTGCAAAAAAAAGAGTGCAGTCTTACATTGCCACCCCACTCCTGAGATTCAGATCAGTGGTCTGGGCTGGGAAATGGAAATTTTCATTTCAAATAAGTCTCCCAGGTAATTCTGATGCAAGTGGATGCTTTGAGAATCACTGCTCTGCTGTGGGGTTTGGCAAAACATTTGTTCAGGTTTTTGTTTTGTTTTGTTCTTTGACAAACAGATTCCTTTCCTCAAAGATTGCTCTTTATATCTTCATATAAAATGAAAGAATGCCTCCAGAAGGCAGTAGAAAGGGTGGATGGGGGACAGTTCCAAGAATGGAAGATGAATCCCTCTCCAAGTATTGCACAAAGATAGACAAAAACCTGCCTGACTCCCATTCTGAGCCTCTCTGAAAGTGCAAAGTTTTTATAGTTACTATGTTTGATTCTAAGAACACAATGGATTTAATTCTAAAGATCAATTTAGGTTACTTAAAGGAACCCTTTTGGTCTCCTAGGCCTTTTCAATTTTCTGGAGAAAAATTACAGTGTGTGATATGGGTTATAATCCCATAAATCCATATAATCTTCCATGGACTATAACCTATCCAGGGAGAAGGTTGGTTTTACACTGGACCTTAGGAGGTGGGAAGATACGGATAGGTGAAGAAGAGACGATAGCGTATTTTAAGCATGATCAATATGGTCAAAGGTATAGTGTGGAACTGAGTATGGAGTATTTGTGCAGAAGTGAGGAGGATGGTCTCACTGGAGTAGAGGCTACAAGATGAGGAGCTGAGGAAATAAGATTGAGGGGGAGGGATCAGATTATGAAGGGACCTGAAAGACAAGAATTTCCTTAATGAGCTTGCATTATTTTTGTAAGCAGGATAACAGATTCCAAAATGCTACTTAATCACTGATTTTTATAGTCATTGTAAAAATTTAAACATTAAAAATAGTAAAAGTTAGTTTCTTAAGAAGTAAAGAAAGCCAAACAGAATTTAGACTTGATGTTCTAGCAAACTAAGAATTGCTGAAGGCTTCTGAAGAGGAAGGTGACTTTGACACTAAGTGCTTTCTAGGTATTCTGGATTCTCACAGGACAAAGTTGGTGGATATCGTAGGTGGGCAGCTTTGCTCTTTATCATGAAGAAAGGTAAATCCATAGGACCTTTCATGGCACAGATGCTGTGCAACAGGACAAACTCTGTTCCACAGGCTCCTCCCTACCAAAATTTTATCCTGGTTACATAGCTCAGTCTCATAATCAGCCATATTCAAGTACCATGAAGTATTCAGTTGACTGTTCCACTTTATGCTTGAGGCCCTAGAGTACGGAGGACAGAGCTTAGGCTGAGAATCACCAGGCAACTTGGTAGTTGTTTAATATCCTGAATCTGGTGTTCGTATCTGTAAACTTAGGAAGCTGGCCTACATGAACACACCCCTTCCCAGCCCAAATAAAACCACAGCCTATAAAACAGGGGCTTTAGTAAATACATAAAATACAATTTTTTAAGCCACTCTTAGCAAGACTACCTTTAAGTCTAAAGCACTCTATGTTCTAAAGAGAAACTGGAATACAACTAAAGAATCAAAGCTTCAAAATTGAAACTTTTAATGAGTAAAATTTTGATGGAAACAGAATACATATAGTCTCAAAGTACCTCCCCACAAAATATTTATTAATTGCAAAGGGAACAGTAATAACTTTACAGTGGAGAAATCTGGCAGAGAGTACCATACCCAAAGTAAATAGAACAAAAGGATATCCTTTTGTCTTCTGATACAATGCACTGAGAAGGATATAACATCACTTCTGTAGTATTCCTGCCAAAATTATGTAACCTAAATTATATTGTGAGGAAACATGAGAAAAATCCAAATTGAGGGACATTTTTCAAAATAAATGATTTGTACTCTTCAAAAATAGCAAAGTCACGAACAACAAAGAATGAGGAACTGTTGCAGATTCAAGGAGCTTTCGAGATGTGACAATGAAATGCAATGTACAGTTGTGTGTGATGCAAGAGAGAGAGGCTGATAAAGCAAATGTGGTACCATGTTAACATTGGGAGGGATAAAAGTATATGGAAAGTCTTTATACTATTTTGCAACTTTTCTGTAAGTCTGAAATTATTTCAAAATAAAAAGTCTTTTAAAAGAGAGGGAGAGAAAACCAGATTACCAGGACAGTGATCTGGATCTCTGGTTTTATACTGTACTCTTCTCACTTCATTTCATTCTCTATGTTAAGTTTTCTGATGATATATTGAAAGACAAGATCCTTCAGTTGTACATTGTGATGAAAACTCATCTTGCTGACAAGGTCCCCAAAACAAAGCTTAGATGTAGGATGTGCCCTACATATCTATCCTCCCAGGCAGCGAACCCTATTTGCTGGACCTTTCCCTCCTTAGGTCACATACTATTTGATCTATGTCCCAATCCCTCAGCAACTTACTCCCTGACTTCAGGGTAACAACTTCATATAGGATAAATTTGGCCTTGATTTAGTCCTCCACTTCACATGTGGTATTAAAATATAACTCAATATATTTTAAGTGTTGTGATCAAGCCTTTAGTCCTTCCTACCATTTTAATCAACTTCAAGAGAGTGACTGAGGAAGGGAATTTTTCAACCAGAAGTTGATGATAACCTAATAGGTAGGACTCTAGAAATTACACTACTGGCAGTCTCTCCATTTAGTGTTGGACTAACCTTCATCTGGTAGTGCCATTTTATACTTGGAGAATGAATTGGGGTTGGGACATTTAAACATTTTCTGAATTCTAAGTATAAGCCTGATTTTCAGTATAATTGGGAAAGATGCTTTGATTCTAAGCCTTTAAAGTTGAAGACATTTTAGTAAACCTCTGTTTTTGCATTTTTTATTGTGGTAAAATATAAAAAAAGTAACATTTACCATTTTAATCATTTTTAAGTGTGCAGTTCAGTGGTATTAAATACATCCACATTGTTGTGCATCCATCACCACCATCCACTCCCATAACTTTTTTCATTTTGTAAAACAAACTCTATACCTATTAAATAACTCCCCAATTTTTCCCTCCACATAGCTCCTGGCAACCAGCATTCTACTTTCTGTCTCTATGATTTTGACTACTCTAAGTACCTCATATAAGTGGAATCAAATAGTATTTGTCTTTTTGTGACTGGCTTATTTCACTTAGCATAATGTACTCAAGGTTCATCCATGCTGTAGCATATTGCAGAAATAGCTTTTTTTTAAGGCTGAATAATATTCCATTGTATGTATATACCACATTTTGCTTCATCATTCATTCATTGATGGACACTTGGGTTGCTTCCACATTTTAGCTATTGTGAATAATGCTGCTATGAATATGTGTGTACAAATATCTGTTCAAGTCTCTGCTTTCAATTCTTTTGTATATATACCCAGAAGTAGAATTGATGGATTATATGATAGTTCTATTTTTGAGTTCACCTTTTACATTATAATATGTGCCTTAAAAACTAAGCCATTGGGAAGCTTATTTAAAGTAAAAAATTTATAGATTAATCCTAAGAGTGAAGTACTGGCTGAAGTCTGAATATTTACTCTGAAATACAGCTTGATTTATAATCCACACTATAAGGCAATTTATTCTATAATAATAAAAGAAACTCCAATTTCCAAGTTATCTTTTACTGAAATTAGTTTCCTTTTATCTTATCCTCATAAAAGATATGTCATACATCAAACATTTAAATATGTAATAATTTAGTCTCACCTTTGCTTCTAATTCAGAATTCTCTCTTTGTAGCAGGTCATATGCTATTAAAAAATGGTCTCTGTCTTCTTCTGCCCCTGGAAGACTTTGAATTTCACTATAAAGGCATATAAGTTCTGACTTTGATTTTTGCAATTCCTGATTAAGAAATGACAATATTTAGTAGAATAAAATAAGACTTTCAATAGAAAAGGTATACTATTGCTATAAAGGAGTCTTTGAAATGATTCTGACAAATTTTTTGCTTTAAATATTTCAACCTGTCCTCTGGCAGACAGACTCCTTTCTTTAGTAAAGCAAAGATTCCTTAAATCAATTAATTAAACTAAGCATTTTTTCTAAATTTGCCTTTCTCTTTTAATGCCCTCCCTGCTCCAATTCTGAAAAAAAGTACCCAGAAATTAAACACAAGGAAGCTCAGAGAGCCAAGGCAAACCAGCCCAAGAGTAGCAGGCTCCCTCCTGCAGTGGCCAAAGTCTGGGCACTGGGGCCTCCACACAGAGCCTGATAGTAAAAGCTGGTGCAGCATAAGATAGTTCTAGAAGCTAGCAGCAACCGGCCCAGAGGGGCTTTCTGCACAGGGGCAACCCTAACAGGGTCAGGCTGGGTAAGAAGTGTTGTTTGTTGGTCTTGTCAAAGAGCTCCTTCCCATAGACTACCAGGAACTGGGCTCCATGTGCCCTGTAGGAGGCCAAGCCTATGGCCCTGGCTCTGGACAAGGCACTCAGGCAGTGGAAAGCAGCCCCTGGACCGGCCATGGTTATGGATGGTCACATGCCATAAGCATTCTTAATTTCTTTCATTTATAGGTTCAAAGACTGGGTTTCTAGTTATCCCTACTTTACGCAAGACTTGTATAAAGGTAAATCTTCAGCAACTCCTGCATTAGTTATATTACCTGTTTTAAAATGTATCTTTTTATTTTATTTTATTTATTTATTTATTTTTTTTGTGGTATGCGGGCCTCCCTCTGCTGTGGCCTCTCCCGTTGCGGAGCACAGGCTCCGGACGCGCAGGCCCAGCGGCCATGGCTCACGGGCCCAGCCGCTCCGCGGCATGCGGGATCCTCCCAGACCGGGGTGCGAACCCGGTTCCCCTGCATCGGCAGGCGGACGCGCAACCACTGCGCCACCAGGGAAGCCCCAAATGTATCTTTTTAAAGTTACTTTTTATAGAACAGGTGCTATGTGGTTTACCTTTAATCTTGTGACAACCCCATAAGGTAGGGTTATTGAAACTGAGGCTCCAAGAACTAAAGTGATCTGCCTAAATTCATATAGCCAGGAAGTGGAAAAGTTGAGATTCAAACTGTCTGACTGACTTCAAACACTGTGTTCTTCACTACAAATTACACTGTCTTACTTAATAATGCATATTCAGTGACTTAATCAACTAGTGTTTCCTCTAATCCTCTGATTTTTTTTCCATATTCATGAGAGAAAACATTTTAGTTAGATGTAGATTTTAATCAAATTTCTGCATTGATGACATGGAATATGCAGTGTTTGATTGGTGGATGACAGGGCCTGAGAGTCAGGCCATGGTGCCCTATGAAGGAACAGGTGACATAAAATTTATTTAGGAGAGGAGCTACTTGGTATATTCCTAAAGGCTTGAGATCAGAGAGGGAGGAAAGTGTTGATGAGAAAGGCACTGGGCAAAAAGGAAAGAAGGTAGGGAGTGGCCACCCAAAACCATAGCAAGAGGGCAAGTAGTATCAATGCCCTACCTCATTTCATGGAAAATTCCTATAAGTCATCAGCATGGGATATAGAGTATTGTGCTAGCTCTCACCCACCCTGCAAACTGATTGTCACCATCCTCTAAATTAGTGATCTAGACTTCCATGAACTCACTTCCAGGTCTCTCTTCCAAATATAGGCTGGTATGTCTCCTGATAGACTTTTCCAAGATGGTACGACCAGCAGTTAAAAGGAGAGACAAGTCCGGGCCACTATGACCACCATAATAATCAAATCCCTTCTACTTAAAGGACTCTTTTTGGGTAATGTTGGAACTCAGCCTGGAGAAACAACAGTCACCCCATTGTTACTGGTATAAATAATATTCTATAGCTATAATTTATTTTAAAATAAAAATGAATGATAACATGAAATCCCTAAATTACAAATGCAAAAAGAGGAAAATAACATCCTGAATGGCAAAATACCTCACTTTCAACTTTCAAAGCCTTCTGCACAGTATTAAGATCAGATGTCAATTGCTTTTTCCTTTCTCTCTCTTCTGACAACTCACTTTCAAATATTTCAATTTTTTCTTGGCTCATTTTCAATATCTGCAAAAAGTATTTTACATAATTAATTCTATATACAATAATCATGTATACTATAAGTTCTGATAATACTTTTCTGCCTAAACAATTATAAAGTCATCTAGGGGAGGGACAAACCTGGGAAAAAATAGTTTATGGTACCATAGCTCATAAGATAGGTTTTCCTCTCTAAGCCTGTTTTCTCAACTGTAAAATGGAACTAATATTTGTCCTACATACATTATAGCCATCAGAGTAGGAGTCAAATGTGATTTTCAAAGTATTTTGTAAGTTTTAAGCACCTACAAAATATAAGGAATTTTTATTTTATTTGGTAAGAATTTTATCTTACCAAATTGATGATAATAATAATAGTAATTTCACAAATAATGAGAGCAATGACTATTTTATTTATTTAGTGCTTACCATATGTCAGACATTATAGTAAATGCTTTACATGTATTATCTAATTTTGTTTCCCAGTACCCCTATGAGATTAGAACTATTATTATATTCTTTTTTACAGAGAACATAGGTGAGGCTCAGATAGATTAGGTAATTTGTGCAAGGTCACATAGTCAGGACTGGGATTCAAACCAAGGCTAATTTATAAGCCCTTGCTCTTATTTTTATTTTATTTAAACAAACTGAGGTATAATTGACATAGCACATTATATTAGTCTCAGGTGTACTACATAACGATTCAATATTTGTATATTTTGCAAAATGATCACCACAATAGTTCAGTTAACATCCATCATCACACATAGTTGTGATTTTTCCCCTACTTTCAAATATGTAATACAATCTTATTAATTATAGTCACCATGCTGTACATTATATCCCCATGACATTCATTTTATAACTGGAAATTCGTAATTTTTGATTTCCTTCATCCATTTCACCCACTCCCAACCCCTTGCTTCAGGCAACAACCAATCTGTTCTCTACATCCATGATTTTTTGTAATTTTTTTTTTAAGATTCCACATGTGAGATCATATGGTATTTGTCTCTTTCTGTCTGAATTATTTCACTTAGCATAATTCCCTCAAAGTCCATCCATGTTGTTGCAAATGGCAAGATTTCAGTATTTTTAATGGCTGAATAATATTTCATTGTGTATATATACCATATTTTCTTTTTCCATTCATCCCTTGATGGACACTTGGGGTGTTTCCATGTATTTATTATTGTAAATAATGCTGGAATGAACATGGGGGTGCATATATCTTTTCAAATTAGTGATTTTGTTTTCTTTGGATAAATACCCCGAAGTGGAATTGCTGGATCATATGGTAGTTCTATTTTTAATTTTTTGAGAAATGTCCTTAATGTGCTGCACCAATCTCCATAGTGGCTGCACCAATTTACATCTCCACCAACAGTGCACAAGGGTTTCCTTTTCTCTACATCTTCACCAACACTTTTTATTTCTTGTCTTTTTGATAACAGCCATTCTAACAGGTGTGAGGTGATATCTCATTGTGGTTTTGATTTGCATTTCCCTGATGACTGGTGATGTTGAGCACTTTTCATGTGCCTGTTGGCCATCTGTATGTCTTCTTTGGGAAAATGTCTATTCAGACTCTTGGCCCATTTTTTAATCAATTTTTTTTTTTGCTATTGAGTTGTATGAGTTCTTCATATATTTTGGATATTAACCCCTTGTCAGATATATGATTTGCAAATATTTTCTGCCATTTGGTAGATTGTGTTTTCATTATTGATAGTTTCCTTTGCTGTGCAGAAGCTTCTTAGTTTGACATAGTCCCACTTGTTTATTTTTGGTGTCAGATCCAAAAAATGATCACCAAGACTGATGTCAAGGAGCCTACCACCTGTTTTCTTCTAGGAGTTTTATGGCTTTAGGACCTACATTCAAGTCTTTAATCCATCTTGAGTTAATTTTTGTGTATGATGTTAGATAGTGCTCCAGTTTCATTCTCTTGCATATAGTTGTCCAGTTTCTCCGGCACCACTTATTGACGAGACTGTCCTCTCCCCACTGCATACTCTTGGCTCCTTTCATAAGTTAATTGACCATATATGTGTGGATTTACTTCTGGGCTCTCTGTTCTGTTCCACTGATCTATGTGTCTGTTTTTATGCCAATACAATAGTGTTTTGATTACTACAGCTTTTAAGATAGTTTGAAATCAAGGAGCATAATGCCTCCAGCTTTGTTGTTCTTTCTCAAGATTGCTTTGGCTATTCAGGGTCTTTTGTGGTTCCAGACAAATTTGAGGACTATTTGTTCTATTTCTGTGAAAAATGTCATAGGGAATTGTGATAGGGATTGTACTGAATCTGCACATTGCTTTGGATAGTATGGACATTTTCACAATATTAATTCTTCCAATCCATGAGCATGGACTATCTTACCATTTATTTGTGTCTTCTTCATTTCTTTCATCAATGTCTTATAGTTTTCAGTGTATTGGTCTTACATCTCTTTGGTTAAATTTATTCCTAGGTATTTTATTCTTTTTGATGCAATTGTAAATGTGATTGTTTTCTTAATTTCTCTTTCTGATATTTGTTTTTTGTTTGTTATTATGCAATAGATTTTTGTATATTGATTTTGTATGCAACTTTATTGGATTTATTTACTAGTTCTAACAGTTTTTTGTCATAGTCTTTAGGGTTTTCTATGTATAATATCATGCCATCTGCAAATAGTGACAGTTTTACTTCTTCCTTTCCAATTTGGATTTATTTCTTTTTCTTCTCTGATTGCTCTGGCTAGGACTTCCAATACTATATTGAATAAAAGTGGCAAGACTGGGCATCCTTGCCTTATTCCTGATCTTCGAGAAGAAGCTTTCAGCTTTTCACTGTTGAGTATGACGTAAGCTGTGGTCTTGTCATATATGGCATTTATTAAGTTGAGGTACATTCCCTCTATACCCACTTTGTTGAGAGTTTTTATCATAAATGGATGTTGAATATTTTCAAAAGCTTTTTCTGCATCTGTTGATGCATTGTATAATTTTTATCCCTCATTTTGTTAATGTGTTGTATCACACTGATTGATTTACAGCTGTTGAGCCATCCTTGCAGCCTTGGAATGACTCCTACTTGGTCATGGTGTATGATCCTTTTAATGTATTGCTGAATTCGGTTTGCTAATATTTTGTTGAGGATTTTTGCATCTATGTTCATCAGGGAAATTGGCCTGCAATTTTCTTTTCTTGTGGTGCCTTGTTTCGTTTTGGTAACAGGGTAATGCTGACTTCATAAAATGAATTTGAAGGTGTTCCCTCCTCTTCTATTTTTTGGAAGAGCTTGAGAAAGATTGGTATTAATTCTTCTTTGAATGTTTGGTAGAATTCACCAATGAAACTGTCTAGCCATTACTTTTACTTATTTTTTTATTTATTTTTATTTTAAAATATTTATTTATTTATTTATTTATATTTACTTATTTTGGCTGTGCCTGGTCTTAGCTGCAGTATACAGGATCCTTAGTTGCAGCATGCAGACTCTTAGTTACGACATGCAGACTTCTTAGTTGCAGCATGCAGACTCTTAGTTACAGCATACATGTGGGATCTAGTTCCCTGACCAGGGATCGAACCCAGGCCTCCTGCACTGGGAGAATGGAGTCTTACCCACTGGACCACCAGGGAAGTCCCTAGCCCTTGCTTTTAATATCTACTTTATTCAGATTTGCCAAAGTGTATTTTCTTTTGTGTACAAAAACCTATTAGGAACTTAATTTGAGGTCAAAATGCAGCCTAGTGAATACAGAGTGAGAATCGAGAGAATTTCCTTAATATTGCCATGAAGCTGCAGAATCTTCTCCACTGGCAAAGCAAACCTGTCAAGTGAACTAACTGCATATTTGGATTGGCCAGTCAGGGAGCAGTATGAACTTGACAAGTCTATACTCTCTAACTTGGGAATTGCGTAATGATATGTCGGAAAAGAGTCCTACCAGATCTGTCCTACTAGTTACCAACAGTGGGACCCTGAGCCAGTTACCTAACTTTTCTTAGTCTCAGTTTCCTCCTCTGAAAAATAGGGATAATGATGGGCACCTCGATTGTACAAAGTACATGTAAACGGCAGTTTATATTATTATTGGATTGTTCTGAATTTTCACATTTACTCTTTAGTTGGACAACACCTTTAAATCATCCTTACAATTTCAACATACTAGTTTATCCTAAATACATTTTTAATGGGCTCCTTCCTGAATGACTAATCCTGGAAGGTTTTCTGTAACCACTGATCACAATCATAGGATGTAGATTTACCATACATTTTGTCTATTTTCAGTAATTCTTAAGCAACCTTATGGAGTCTGCCTCACCTGTATTAGAAAATGTAACTGAAAATGATCTTTTTATTTCTTACCTCATTCAAATCTTGTACTTTCACTGTCTCTTGACCTTTCATACTGGTTTTTCGTCTGTCTTCCTATATTACTGATAATTCAGGCTCTAAGAGGGAAATCTTAATCCAAATAAACCATCAGTTAAAATACATATGTATATGTGTTATTTTTAAAAAATACTGAAAAGATAAGCTACATTTCTTAAGTGTCTTTTCCAGAGGCTACACCCCTGAAATCTCCCTTACCAACAAGTTTTACCTTTTTTCTGGTCTTGGATCCTTTGAAGAGTTGCTTTATTATATATTTGAGCCCTTGCTCTGTTTGCAACTTAACAAAAGGGAACAAGTACTATTAGAAAAACATACTAGAGAATCCTGATGATTCTGAAATAATCAAGCTGATAATTTACCTTATTTTTTTTTAACTTTACGAAAGTAATTTGTTATTGTTGATTGGCCCAGTAACAAATGCAAAGGAGGTTTATGAGTATTTAGATGTAATTCAGAAACAGAAGACACCAACATTGATATTACTTATTACTTTTAATCAGAATTAGGTTTCAAAAGAAACTTCAATTTGAAGTTTTTAATTTAATTCAGAGATAAAAATATTCCTTTACTTAGGCTGAAGAAAGGAAAGAGTTGATTCACAGAAGATTTTTATCTAACTAAATTTGGGGGAAAGTATTCTGGAGTTTGCTTATACTTCTAGGTTCATAACGTACTGCTAGATGTGTATTTAACCTACAGATTAAAAAAATAAATTCATTAATTTAGTAAAGCTGGTTATCAATAATTTACCTTTCTTGTGTTTAATAGCAATAAAACAGAAATAGCAATCCCAAGTTGATGAGTTAGAAAAAATGGGGAATGCTACTGGAAAAACGGATGCTAAAACCCAAGTGTAACTTTTATACATCTTCCTGTCCAGCAGTATGGACAAAACACCTACTTAAAAATCATGTTGACTTAGCAGCAGTGCACAAGGATATAGGGAAGGATATATCTTTCCCCCAGATCAGCTTCTCCCTCTGCATTAGCTGCCATCTGCACTGGCGAACGTTTCTGCACAACCACACATGACATGCTACTTAGTCCCACCCTTACCACCTGTGATTTCCCAGTGCCAAGTGCAGGAAATGTTTCAACTCTTAAAAATGAAAACTCCCCCCAATTTCTTTTGTGTTTTCTCAGGACAAGAATGTCATGTGTTTTAATGCTGTAACTTTTAAGAGATAGATTTTCAAAAGAAAATATATTTGAAATTTACCATAATCTGTGGCACACTAAATACCGTCATGCATTTAGGCAATTTATGTACTTCATGAGACCGACGATCAAAGTTTAAAGCAGAAAAAGAGAAATGAGCAATGGGATATAGAGCCCTCTAGGCAGCTGAAGGGAGCCTCCTACCTCACCTGTCAGCCAGCAGTAAGTAAAGAGAAGAACTAACGGACTTCTAGGGAATCCCCTCATTGGCACAGGGTAGCCGCCAACAACTGTGGAGAACGGTGTAACAGCTCAGAATTTTCCACTTTCAATGTTCTACTATCTGAAAGGTGGGGGCCATCTAATACTCTGAACCAAATTGTGCCTCCCAGGCACCGTGTGACTGGAGTTACTGCCATCCCCCCGTGTGCTTGTGTTGTGCTGTCCTCTCTCACAGGCACAGTCAAATGAGATGGTGGCTGCAGCCCCTGTAGAGAATAAAACACTGCCCGGTCATCACCTCCTGGTAGAGATGGTTTATGTGTTCAGTGCTGGGCATGTTGTAACCCTCGTGAGTTACAGTATGCTCCCTCTATGAATCCTCAGGAGACTTGGTATGATGTAGAAAATGAGCTCTAGGGCCAGACAGACCTGGATCAATTCCTGGCTCTGCCTCTTACTTTGGTCAAGCTCTTCTATGTTCTCTCAAATATGAAATGGAATATACCTACTTACTTTGGGGAGGGCTGTTATAGGGATTATATAAGATTATGTTTGTAAAACAAGATCATAGCATACGACCAATGTTCAATATATCATGACTACTGTTATTCCTGCCAGATACCTAGCATTTCTTCCATTTTAAGCATTTTCTCTGAGAACATGCATACTAGCAGCACTAAGATGGCGTATTTAATGGTAAATCTGTTTGCATATAAAAACAGGTAGGGCTTCCCTGGTGGCGCAGTGGTTGAGAGTCCGCCTGCCGATGCAGGGGACACGGGTTCGTGCCCCGGTCTGGGAAGGTCCCACATGCCGCGGAGCGGCTAGGGCCGTGAGCCATGGCTGCTGAGCCTGCGCGTCCGGAGCCTGTGCTCTGCAATGCAAGAGGCCACACCAGTGAGAGGCCCGCAAACCGCAAAAAACAACAACAACAAAACAACAACAGGTAAAGAACACAGTCATATATTGAGGAGTCTGCTTGATTTAAGGGAATAGTTTTCTAAATTATTTGTTCTTTTGAAGTCACAGGACTCCCCCCTTCCTTTTATATTCAAAAGAATTTTTTCTTTTTTAGAACATTGTTTATATTTATTTATCTATGTAGGTATGTATGTATGTATTTTTGGCTGCGTTGGGGCTTCGTTGCTGCGTGTGGGCTTTCTCTAGTTACGGTGAGCAGGGGCTACTTTTTGTTGCAGTGCGTGGGCTTCTCATTAGGTGGCTTCTCTTGTTGCAGAGCATGGACTCTAGGTCTGCAGGCTTCAGTAGTTGTGGTGCGTGGGCTCGGCAGTTGTGGCTTGTGGGCTCTAGGGCACAGGCTCAGTAGTTGTGGCACACGGGCTTTGTTGCTCCATGGCATGTGGGATCTTCCCAGACCAGGGCTCGAACCCGTGTCCCCTGCATTGGCAGGCAGATTCTTAACCACTGCGCCACCAGGGAAGTCCTCAAAAGAATTCTTATGGGGAAACTGTCTACAGAGTGCCCTCAAGTGGAGGCTTCTCTGGTTGATGTGGAGGCAGAAGGCCTAGGGATTTGCGTCTGTGGAACAGCAAGAACCCCTGAAACACAGTTTGGAAACTGCAGTGGCAAAAACATGGGTTTTGTAGTTAGTTGAAATCTGAAATCTTGACTTCCACATTTGTGCATTTGTGATCTTGGTTTCCTCATCTGTAAAGCAAGGTGAACAATACCTATCTCTCCAAATTTCTGTTAACATTAAATGAGTTATGCCAACCCCCACACCCAGCAGAGTTGTTGCAACATTATAGGTACTCAGATCTTAGTTTCTATCCTTTCACTTACTTTTTTTTGTAGTATACAGAAAATAAAGTAGTTAGAGGTCAGGAATAATTGCATGAGACACCCAAGTACCTGTCTAAAAGCTGAAGATCCATGAAAAGGAAAGAATGGCACTAGGTCAAGATCTGGAAATGAGCTCATGGGAAAGGGCTGTTACTCTTTACCTAATGGTTACAGCACTCAGTTCACTTAATTCCTCTGCTGAGAATGACCCTTTACTTAATACTTATTGTTGTCACCATCACCCAGCTGCTAAACACAATCAAGGAAGCTTGAGGTTTTTTCTTCATGAAAGATTAAGAGAGAACTGTGAAGACAAAAATCTATTTATAGTTACATCCTCTTTCCTCAGGAAATGACTTTAAAAAATCATTTAAGTATAACTGACTACTTATTCATCAAGTACCTTTTCTAGTTTTAAAGACTTCTTCTTTAAAGAGAAGAAACATTTACTTACAATGTTTCTCACTATCTCATTCCAGCTGGCTCTACATGGGATGAAGTAAGTGAAAGGATCAGTGAGAGTCAATATAAAGCCTTATAATTTTAGAAATCCACACATATTTCAAGTCTTAATGACAAGGAAAAGAAAACTGGTTTCTATTACAGCCTACAGGATTGAGATTAGACACAGAAAAAAATTTCTGATACTTAATATTAAACATTAGGGAGAAAAACTGTGTGATCTTCTTTTCTGAACATCTTTTAAAATAAGATAGATGCTCATTTATTCAGAATGTCATAGACAACATTTATCATAGAGGGAGGTAGATTAACCAGTTATTCTACAAGGATCTTCTCTGTTGTCAAGAATGCTATGATACAAAGGGCCACAAGGTGTCATATCTCCCTTCAAGAAAGAACTTGCCACATTCTTCTCAGGCAGCCTCCAGTGAATGACTGAGCATGGTGAGGATATTAAAGCCTGGTCATTTCTGGTCAGTGTGGATCCTCTACAGGTTACCATTGTGCCAAAGCCCTTGCTGGCCTGGCTGAGACTTCTCAGAGCTGCAATACAGTCTGAGACTCTTCTTATCCAATCTTCCTTCCTTCTCTCTCTTCTTTAACAGATGCCAGGACTGCATCATGACCTGAAGGTTTTGCCCATGTCTACTCCTTCTTTTTATCCTTCACAGGTACCAGCCCAAACAACTCTCCTGCAATTCTAAGTTCATCTTGGTGCCTGATTCCCAGAGTGGCCTCCTTCAGGTGAATTTATGGATGACAGAACAAGGAATGGGCCACTATCATGTCACCATCAAAAACAAAAGAAAATGATGATTTGATTAAAGACACAAATATAAATACCCAAGAAGCTCAGTGAACTGCAAGAAGGATGAACTCAAAGAGACCCACACTGAGGCACAGTATAATCAAACTATTTGAAAGACAAAGAAAGAAATAATCTTGAAAGCAGCAAGAGAGAAGTGACAACACATACAGGGGATCTTCAATAAGATTACCAGCAGATTTCTCATCAGAAACTTTGGAGGCCAGAAGGCAGTGGGCAGATATATTCAAAATGCTAAAAGAAAAAAAACCTGTCAACCAAGGATCCTATATCCAGCAAAACTGTCCTTTCAAGAGTGAGGAAGAAATTAAGACATTCAAGATCAACAAAAGCTGAGGGAGTTTGTTACCACTAGACTTGCCCTATGAGAAATCCTAAAGGGACTCCTGCATGGTAAAATCAAAGGATACTAAACAGTAACTCAAAGCCATATGAAAAGATAAAGATCTCAGTAAAGGTAAATACATGAGCAATTATAAAAGCTAGTATTATTGTAACTATGGTTTGAAACTCCATTTTTTGTTTTCTACATGATTTAAAAGACTAATACATTGTTTTAAAACTATTATTAGTCTAAAAGCTAGTACCACTGTAACTTTGGTTTCTAATTCCACATTTTGGTTTCTGCATAGTTTAAGAAACTAATGCATTTAAAAAAGCAATCGTTAGTTCATGTTTTTGGACACACAAGATAGAGAGATGTAATTTTGTGACATCAATAACTGAAAAGGATGGGGGCAGCGTTTTTGCATATTATTGAAGCTAAATTGGCATAAATTCAAATTAGGGTGTTATAACTTTAGCATGTTAAATGTAATCCCTATGGTAACCACGAAGAAACCAGTTATAGAATATACTCAAAACGAAATGAAAAGGGACTTAAAGTGTTTCATTACAAAAAAATCAACTACATACAAGAGAGACAGTAATGCAAGAAATCGAGGACAAAAAGCTATAAGGTACATAGAAACAAATGGCAAAAGACAGAAGTAAGTCTTACTTTAATAAGTACTTTAAATATAAAGGGATTAGTTTCTCCAATCAAAAGACAGAGATTGGCAGAATGGATAAAAACAAAATATGATTCAACTACATAGTGTCTATAAGAGATTCACTTTAGATCCAAAGACACAAAGAGGTTAAAAGTGAAAGGATGAAAAAAATTTTCCATGCTAATAGTAACCAAAAGAGAATAGGGTTGGTGAAACTAAAATTAGATGAAATAGACTCTATTTTTAAAAAACTTTTTTTGGCCATACCCCATGGCATGCGGGATCTTAGTGCCCCGACCAGGGATCAAACCTGTGCCACCTGGATTGGAAGTGCAGAGTCTTAACCACTGGACCACCATGGAAGTCCCAGACTTTAAATCAAAAAAGTTACAAGTGACAAAGAAGGACTTATATTTTAATAAATAGTTCAATACAGCAACAAGATATAAAAATTATAAATATTTATATACCTAATAACCAACCAAAATGTAAAAATTGGGAGATAAAAAGAAGAAATAAACATTCCTACAATAAGAGTTGGAGACTTCAATACCTTGCTCTCAATAATGGATAAAACAACCAGATATAAGATAAGTAAGGAAGCAGAGGACTTGAGCAACACAATAATCCAATGAGATCTAACTGACAGGGGACTTCCCTGGTGATCCAGTGAGTAAGACTCCATGCTCCCAATGCAGGGGGCCCGGGTTCGATCCCTGGTCGGGGAATTAGATCCCACATGCATGCCGCAACTAAGAAGTTCACATGCTGCAACTAAAAGATCCCACATGCCACAATGAAAGATCCTGCATGCCCCAACAAAGATCCCATGTGCCACAACAAAGACTTGGTGAAGCCTAAATAAATAAATAAATAAATAAATTTTAAAAAGATCTAACAGACATATATAGATCTACTCAACAACATTATAATACTCAATCTTCTGAAGTGCACACAGGACATTCTCCAGGATAGACCATATCTTAGGCCACAAACTAAGTCTTAATGTATTTAAAAAATAGGTATCATAAAAGCCTCTTTTCCAACTACAGTAAGGTGGAGTTAGAAATTAATAACACAAGGAAAACTGGAAAATTCACATATTTGTGGCGATTTAAACGACATGCTCTTAATCAACCAATGGATCAAAGAAGAAATCATAAGAGAAATAAGGAAATACTTAGAGATGAATGAAAATGAAAGCACAACATATTAAAACATATGGGATGCAATGAAAGCAGTACTAAGGGGGAATTTTATAGCTACAGACACTTATATTAAAGAACAAGAGCGACTTCAAATCAACAACCTAACTTTACAATTTAAGAAACTAGAAAAAGGACAACAAACTACATGCAAAGGTAGCAAATAGAAACAATAAAGGTTAGAGCAGAGATCAACAAAACAGAGAATAGAAAAACCTAGAAAATCAGTGAAACCAAAAGTTTGTTCTTTGAAAATATCAATAAAATTGACAAACCTTTAGCTGGAATAACTAAGGGAAAAAGAGAGAAGATACAAATTACTAAAATAAGAATTGAAAGTGGGGACATTACTACTGATTCTACAGAAATAAAAAGGATTATAAGAGAGTACTCTAAACAACTGTACATCAACAAACTGTATAACCTACATGCAATGGACGAATTCCTAGCAATACAAAACCAAAAATGACTGAATCATGAAGAAATAGAAAATTTGAATAGACCTATAACTAACAAGGACATTGAATTAGTAATCAAAAATCTCCTATACAAAGAAAAGCCCTGGACCTGATGGCTTTACTGGTGAATTCTACAAATTATTTGAAGAAGAACCAATACCAATCCTTCTCAAACTTTCCCCAAAACTTGAAAGGGAAGAAACACTTCCTAAGTCATCCTATGAGGGCAGCATTAACCTTATCCAAAGGCAGGCAAAGACACTACAAGAAAAGAAAATGACAGACTACTATCCCTTATGAGCATTGATGCAAAAATCCTCAATAAAATACTAGCAAAACAAATTTAACACCGTATGAGAAAGATTATACACCATGACCAAATCAGATTTGCTCCTAGAATGCAAAGATGGTTCAACATAGGAATTTTTTTGTGTGTGTGTGTGGTACGCGGGCCTCCCACTGTTGTGGCCTCTCCCACTGCGGGGCACAGGCTCTGGATGCGCAGGCCCAGCGGCCATGGCCCACGGGCCCAGCCACTCTGCGGCATGTGGGATCCTCCCGGACCAGGGCACGAACCTGCATCCCCTGCATCAGCAGGCGGACTATCAACCACTGTGCCACCAGGGGAGCCCCCAACATAGGAATATTGATCGATGTAATACAACACATTAACAGAATAAAGGGGATAAAAACATGATCATCTCAACTGATGCTGCAAAAGCATTTGACAAAATTCAGTACCCTTTCATGATTAAAAAGCACTCCACAAACTAGGAATAGAAGGAAACTCCTCAACATAATAAAATATATATGAAAAACTCACAGTGAACATGATACTCAATGGTGAAAAAACTGAAGGCTTTTCCTCTAAGATCAGGAACAAGGCAAGGATGTCTGCTTTCACCACTTCTATTCAACATAGTACTGGAATCAGCCAGAGCAATTTAGCAAGAAAAAAATAAATAAAAGGCATCCAAATTGGAAAGGAAAGAGTAAAATTATCTCTGTTTGCAGATGAGCTTATGTGTAGAAAACCTTAAAGATTCCACAAACTGTTAGAAATAATAAATGAATTCAGCCAAGTAGCAGGATACAACTGTAACACACAAAAATAAGTTGCACTTCTACACACTAACAGTGAACAATCTGAAAAGGAAATTACAAAAACAGTTCCATTTATAGTAGCATCAAAAAGCATAAAATACTTAGGAATTAACTTAACCAAAGAGGCGAAAGACTTACACAATGAAAACTACAAAACACTGCTGAAAGAAATTGTAGAAGACATAAATAAAAACACATCCCATGTTCATGGATTGAAAAACTTAACAATTTATTGACTGGAGCCGTATTAATATGCCAAATGTTATTGACCAGAGACGTATCAATATGCTTTTAGAGAGTGATACAATTAACATCACCATGGAAGTTGTTAGAGCTTAAAATTGATCAAGCATTCATTATACAACTTATGATTGTCATTATCATTCACATTTGGCTCCATTAGGTTTTTGTTCCAACCTTGTGTATATTATAAATGCAAGTTCATTACTGTAAAATTTTTGAAAATGACACATCATGAAATTTTGAGTGAAGAAGAATTTTTTGGTGAATTTTATGCAGATACTTTCTCTGATTGTCCAAGTGACATATATACTAGTGTCTCAGAAGATGATAGTTCTTCAGAATACAGTTTTGATTCAGACAATGTGAATATTAGATCAACAAAAAGACAAAAAACCTTAGTGACTGACTCTGATACGGAAAGTGAAAATGAAACTCATGGTGCTGGAGAATGCTCCTTTGATTCTACAGAAGAGTGGACTGAAGACAACATTTCACGAAAATTAGAAGACTTTACAGGTGTGTCAGATGTAACTATTGAATGTAATAACCTGCAAAGTGTTAGTGAAATAGAATTAATTTTTGGTAACAATTTTTTTGAGTTGGTCACTTCTCAAACAAAATTGAATCACCAACAGAAAAAAAATCATATAAAAAGTATAAGACTTTAAAATAGACTGATGTAACCAACGACGTGAAGAAGTTTCTTGGATTAATAATTTTTATTTATTTATTTATTTTTATTTTTGGCTGTGTTGGGTCTTCGTTTCTGTGCGAGGGCTTTCTCTAGTTGTGGCAAGCAGGGGCCACTCTTCATCGCAGTGCATGGGCCTCTCAGTCGTGGTCTCTCTTGTTCCGGAGCACAGGCTCCAGACGCACAGGCTCAGTAGTTGTGGCTCACGGGCCCAGTTGCTCCGCAGCATGTGGGATCTTCCCAGACCAGGGCTCGAACCTGTATCCCCTGCATTGGCAGGCAGATTCTCAACCACTGCTCCACCAGGGAAGCCCTGGATTAATAATTTTGATGGGACAAAAAAGAAAGACACACTGGAAAAAATATTGGTCGACTGATCCGTTACTTGAAATACCAAAGATTATGATGAGAAGAAGGTTTGAACAAAGATTATGCCAAGAAGAAGGTTTGAACAAATAATGACATTTTGTCACTTTAAAGATAATTTGGAAACTCCACTTCCTGTAGACAATTTCAAAAGCTAAACCTCTTTTGGATTATTTTCTACCAAAATTTCAATCGATCTATATACCCAAACAAGAGCTATCACTTGAGGAGGCAACGATAAAGTGGAGAGGACGACTCAGATTCAAAACCTATAATCCCAGAAAACTTACAAAATATGGAATTTTGGTCAGGATGGTTAGAGAAAGTGAAACTGGATACATATGCAACCTTGAGATTTACATGGTTGAAGGAAAGAAACTGCAAGAAACAATATTATTGGTCCTACAACCTTATCTTGGTTCATGGCACCATATTTACCAAGACAATTATTACAACAGTGTGTCCACATCTGAAATATTGCTGAAAAATAAAACCAGAGTTTGTGCGACTGTAAGAGAGAATCATGGTCTACCAAACCAATTAAAGTTGAAATCTAAAAATCTACAGAGGGGAGAAATGACATTCTTACAGAAAGGAGAAGTGATTCTTCTTATATGGAAAGACAAGAGGCTAGTCTGCATGGTGGCAACTATTCATGACGCCTCCATAGCACCTACAGGAAAGGAAGACAGGAGGACTGGCCATCAGAAAACTAAGCCCACTTGTATACTGGAGTATAATGAATATGTGAAAGGAGTTAATCGATCCGATTAATATCTGGCAAACCTCAAAATCCTCTGGAAAACTCGAAAATGGCATAAGAAAGTGGATTTCTATTTGAGTAGTTGCAGTTTATTCAATGCATTTAAAATTTATTGTAGCCTTAAGGCACATAATAAAATGACTTACAAGCAATTTTTGTTAGCCGTAGCTAGAGAATGGTCAGTAGGGTAACTGACCATTCTCGTGAATGTAGTGGTAGTCCCACCCTGGTCCCTCTTGTGGCATTTCTAAAAGAGCCCCCTGCAAAGATCCACCTTGTCGACTGTCAGTTAAATAAAAGAATATATTCTAGAGGAAATGTCCCACAGGACTAAAAAAAAAAAAAAAAAAAAAAATGCTGCCAGAAAGTGTAGAGTCTGCTTTTCCAGGGGAAAGTGCAGTGAAACACAGTGTATTTGTAATAGATCTTCTGTTCCCCGGCACAGATGTGCCTACTATACCACCTATCACACTCTAACAAAATATTAGAATCCTTTAGTAAGACATGTACAAAGTTTAAACTAAATACATTAAGTGCAAAAAAAGTTGTTGATATTTACTCAAATGTGGGTGTTTCAATATTCACTTACATAACAAATCGCCAGACACAAGCATAATGTGTTAATATTGTTAAGATGTTATTGCTACCCAAAGCGATCTACAGATTCAGTGCAATCTTTGCAGAAAAAAAAAAAAACCCATCCTAAAATTCATATGGAATCTCAAGGGATGACAAATAGCCAAAACTACCTTGAAAAAGAACAAAACTGATGGATTCCCACTTCCTGATTTTAAAACTTACCACAAAGCTACAGCAGTCAAAACTGTGTTACTGGCATAAAGACAGACACATAGACCAAAGGAATAGAACACAGAGACCAGAAATAGACTTTTGCTTATATGATCAAGTGATTTTTGACAAGTGTGCCAAGACCATTCAATGGGAAAAGGACAGTCTTTTCAACAAATGATGCTGGAATAACTGGACATTCACATGCCAAAGAATGAAGTTGGACCCTTATCTAACAGCATACATAAAAAGTAACTCAAATTTATCAAAGACTTAAATCTAAGACCCAAAACTCTAAAACTCATAGAAGAAAACATAGGGGAAAAATTTCACAACATTTTCTTAAATATGATAGTGATTTCTTAGATGTGACATCAAAGGCACAGGCAACAAAAGAAGAAATAGACAAACTGGACTTCATGAAAACAATTTTTTTGTGCATCAAAAGATACTTTATAATAAATAAATAAATAACAAGTAAAGATAAATATTAAAAGAGGATACTTTAACAGAGTGAAAGGCAATCTATGGAATTGGAAAAATACTTGTAAGTTATATATCTGATAAGGGATTAATGTAAGTAGAACATATAGAGAATTCTTAAAACTCACCAACATAAAAACAAAACAATCTGATTAAAAAAAATGGGCAAAGGACATGAATAGATACTCCTCAAATGAAGACATATGAATGGTCAATAAGCACATAAAAAAATGCTCAACATCACTAATTATTAGGGAAATGCAAACCAAGACCACAGTGAGATACCACATCACACCCATTAGGATAGCTATCATCAAATAAAATATAGGGGCTTCCCTGGTGGCACAGTGGTTGAGAGTCCTCCTGCCAATGCAGGGGACACGGGTTCGTGTCCCGGTCCGGGAAGATCCCACATGCCAGGGAGTGGCTAGGCTCGTGAGCCATGGCCACTGAGCCTGTGCATCTGGAGCGTGTGCTCCACAACGGGAGAGGCCACAACAGTGAGAGGCCCGCGTACCACAAAAGAAAAAAAAAAAAAATAAATAAAATAAAATATAAAATAACAAGTGTTGATGAGGATGTGGCGAAATTGGAACACTTGTGCACTGTGTGGGAATGTAAAGTGGTGCAGTCATTGTGGAAAATGGTATGGTGGTTCCTCACAAAATTAAACAGAATTATCATATAATCCAGCAATTCCACATCTAGGTATATACCCAAAAGCAGCGGTCCACAACCTTTTTGGCACCAGGGACCGGTTGCGTGGAGGACAATTTTTTCACGGACGGGGGTCGGGGGGGATGGTTTAGGCGGTAATGTGAGCAATGGAGAGAGATGGGGAGCGGCAGATGAAGCTTTGTTCACTCGCCCACCACTCACCTCCTGCTATTCGGCCCGGTTCCTAACAGACCGCGGACTGGTCTGCAGCCCAGGGGTGGAGACCCCTGCACTTGTATACTCATGTTCATAGTAGCATTATTCACAGTAGCTGAAACATGAAAGCGAACCAAGTATCCAAAGATAAATGAATAGATAAATAAAATGTGGTATATGCATACAATGGAATATTATCCACCCTTAAAAAGGAAGGGGATTCTGATATATGCTACAACATAGATGAAATTTGAAGACATTATGCTAACTGAAATAAGAAAGTCACAAAAGGACAAAGAGTGTATGATTCCACTTATATGAGGTAGTTAGAGTAGTCAAAATCATAAAGAAAGTACAATGGTGGCTGCCTAGGCTGTGAGGGAAGGGCAGAATTAAGGAGGTACTGTTTAATGGGTACAGATTTTCAGTTTTGCAAGATGAAGTGAGTTCTAGAGGTGGATGGTGGTGATGGTTGAATAACAATATGCATGTGCTTAAATATCACTGAACTGTATGCTTAAAAATCGTTAACATGGTAAATTATCTGTTATGTGTATTTTATTACAGTAAAAAAATTTTTTTTTTTAATTAAGTAAAACAAAGACATTTGCAGACAAACAAAACCAGAGAGTTTATCACTAGCAGATCTGCACTAGAAGAAATGTTAATCCTGTACTTCAGGCTGAAGAAGTATGGTACCAGATGGAAACGTGGATCTGGACAAAGTAATGATGAGCTCTAGAAATGGCCAATCAGCATACAAGAAGACATTCAATATCATTAGTCATTCAGGAAATGCAAATCAAAACTATACTGAGGTTACAGGCTCTTTCTGGGGGCTAATGGTGGACTCCGGGAGGGCTCATGCCAAGGAGTACTTCAGAGAATTTTAACTGTCAGTGTCCTTGCCCCTGAGGTGAGCCACAACCACCCCCCACCTCTGCAGGAGACCCTCCAACACTAGCAGCTGTGTGGCTGACAGGGTCTTGGTGTTCTGGCCGGCTGTCAGGCCTGAGCCTCTGAGTTGGGAGAGCGGACGTCAGGACACTGGACCACCAGAGACCTCCTGGCCCCACGTAATACCAGTTGGTGAGAGCTCTTCCAGAGATCTCAGTCTCAATGCTAAGACCCAGCTCCACTCAATGACCAGCAAGCTCCAGTGCTGGACACCCCATGCCAAACAACTAGCAAGACAGGAACACAACCCTACCCATTAGCAGAGAGACTGACTAAAATCATAATAAGGTCATAAACACCCCAAAACACACCACCAGACATGGTCCTGCTTACCAGAAAGACAAGGCCCATCCTCATCCACCAGAACATAGGAACCAGTCCCCTCCACCAGGAAGCCTACACAACCCACGGAACCAACCTTACCCACTGAGGGCACCACCAAAAACAACAGGAACTATGAACCTGCAGCCTGCGAAAAGGAGACCCTAAACACAGTAAGTTAAGCAAAATGAGAAGACAGAGAAATACGCAGCAGATGAAGGAGTGAGGTAAAAACCCACCAGACCAAAAAAACGAAGAGGATATAGGCAGTCTACCTGAAAAAGAATTCAGAGTAATGATAGTAAAGATGATCCAAAATCTTGGAAACAGATGGAAAAAATAGAAGAAACGTTTAATAAAGACCTAGAAGAACTAAAGAGCAAACAAAGATGAACAACACAAAACCAGAGGAGGAAGAGTAAAAGAAAGGGACTGAGAAAATATTTGAAGAGATCACAGTTGAAAACTTTGCTAATATGGTAAAGGAAAGGGTCAATCAAGTCCAGGAAGCGCAGAGAGTCCCATACAGTATAAATCCAAGCAGAAACATGAAAGAAACACAAGAGAAGGGAAAGACCTACAGTAACAAACCCAAAACAATTAAGAAAATGGTAATAGGAACATACATATTGATAATCACCTTAAATGTAAATGGGTTAAATGCTCCAACCAAAAGACATAGACTGGCTGAATAGATACAAAGACAAGACCCGTATATCTGCTATCTAAAAGAGACCCACTTCAGACCTAGGGACACATACAGACTGAAAGTGAGAGGATAGGAAAAGATATTCCATGCAAATGGAAATCAAGAGAAAACTGGAGCAGCAACTTTCATATCAGACAAAATAGACTTTAAAATAAAGACTATTACAAGAGACAAAGAAGGACACTACATAATGATCATGGGATCAATCCAAGAAGAAGATATAACAATTGTAGATATTTATGCACCCAACAGAGGAGCTCCTCAATATATAAGGAAAATGCTAACAGCCATAAAAGGGGAAAATGAAAGTAACACCATAATAATAGGGGACTTTAACACCCCACTTTCACCAATGGACAGATTAACCAAAATGAAAATAGATAAGGAAACACAAGCTTTAAATGACACATTAAACAAGATGGATTTAATTGATATTTACAGGACATTCCATCCAAAAACACCAGAATATACTTTCTTCTCAAGTGCTCATGGAACATTCTCCATGATAGATCATATCTTGGGACACAAGTCAAGCCCTGGTAAATTTAAGAAAACTGAAATCATATCAAGTATCTTTTCCGACCACAACACTATGAGACTAGATATCAATTACAGGGGAAAAAAGTGTAAAAAATACACTTTTTTGGAAAATGAAGGAAACAATAGCAAAGATCAATAAAACTAAAAGCTGGTTCTTTGAGAAGATAAACAAAATTGATAAACCATTAGCCAGACTAATCAGGAAAAAAAGGGAGAAGGCTCAAATCAATAGAATTAGAAATGAAAAAGGAGAAGTAACAACTGACACTACAGAAATACAAAGGATCATGAGGGATTTCTACAAGCAACTGTATGCTAATAAAATGGACGACCTGGCAGAAATGGACAAATTCTTAGAAAAGCACAACCTTCCGAGACTGAACCAGGAAGAAATAGAAAATATTAACAGACCAACCACAAGCAGCAAAATTGAAATGGTAATTAAAAATCTTCCAACAAACAAAAGCCCAGGACCAGATGGCTTCACACGTGAATTCTATCAAACATTTACAGAAGAGCTAACACCCATCCTTCTCAAACTGTTCCAAAATATAGCAGAGGGAGGAACACTCCCAAACTCATTCTACGAGGTCACCATCACCCTGATACCAAAACCAAACAAATATGTCACAAAGAAAGAAAACCACAGGCCAATATCACTGATTAACAGAGATGCAAAAATCCTCAACAAAATACCAGCAAACAGAATCCAACAGCGCGTTAAAAGGATCATACACCATGATCAAGTGGGGTTTATCCCAGGAATGTGAGGATTCTTCAGTATACACAAATCAATGTGATACGCCATATTCACAAATTGAAGGATAAAAACCATACGATCATCTCAATAGATGCAGAAAATCTTTCAACAAAATTCAACACCCATTTATGATAATAACCCTCCAGAAAGTAGGCACAGAGGGAACTTACCTCAACATAATAAAGGCCATATATGAAAAACCCAGAGCCAACATCGTTCTCAATGGTGAAAAACGGAAACCATTTCCACTAAGATCAGGAACAAGACAGGTTGCCCACTCTCACCACTATTATTCAATATAGTTTTGGAAGTTTTAGCCACAGCAATTAGAGAAGAAAAAGAAATAAAAGGAATCCAAATTGGAAAA
>NC_041216.1:1975398-1976288 GCF_002837175.3 Physeter macrocephalus
CCTTACACCTAAAGCAATTAGAGAAAGAACAAAAAACCCCCAAAGTTAGCAGAAGGAAAGAAATCATAAAGATCAGATCAGAAATAAGTGAAAAAGAAATGAAGGAAACAATAGCAAAGATCAATAAAACTAAAAGCTGGTTCTTTGAGAAGATAAACAAAATTGATAAACCATTAGCCAGACTAATCAGGAAAAAAAGGGAGAAGGCTCAAATCAATAGAATTAGAAATGAAAAAGGAGAAGTAACAACTGACACTACAGAAATACAAAGGATCATGAGGGATTTCTACAAGCAACTGTATGCTAATAAAATGGACGACCTGGCAGAAATGGACAAATTCTTAGAAAAGCACAACCTTCCGAGACTGAACCAGGAAGAAATAGAAAATATTAACAGACCAACCACAAGCAGCAAAATTGAAATGGTTAAAAGGATCATACACCATGATCAAGTGGGGTTTATCCCAGGAATGTGAGGATTCTTCAGTATACACAAATCAATGTGATACGCCATATTCACAAATTGAAGGATAAAAACCATACGATCATCTCAATAGATGCAGAAAATCTTTCAACAAAATTCAACACCCATTTATGATAATAACCCTCCAGAAAGTAGGCACAGAGGGAACTTACCTCAACATAATAAAGGCCATATATGAAAAACCCAGAGCCAACATCGTTCTCAATGGTGAAAAACGGAAACCATTTCCACTAAGATCAGGAACAAGACAGGTTGCCCACTCTCACCACTATTATTCAATATAGTTTTGGAAGTTTTAGCCACAGCAATTAGAGAAGAAAAAGAAATAAAAGGAATCCAAATTGGAAAAGAAGAAGTAAAACTGTCACTGTTTGCAGATGACATGATAATATACATAGAGAATCCT
>NC_041216.1:1976831-1979459 GCF_002837175.3 Physeter macrocephalus
GACTATACTACAAAGCTACAGTAATCAAGACAGTATGGTACTGGCACAAAAACAGAAATATAGATCAGTGGAATAGGATAGAAAGCCCAGAGATAAATCCACGCACATACAGTCATCTTATCTTTGATAAAGGAGGCAAGAATATACAATGGAGAAAAGAGAGCCTCTTCAATAAGTGGTTCTGGGAAAACTGGACAGCTACATGTAAAAGAATGGAATTAGAACACTCCCTAACACCATACACAAACATAAACTCAGAATGGATTAGAGACCTAAATGTAAGGCCAGACATTATAAAACTCTTAGGGGACCACATAGGAAGAACACTCTATGACATAAATCACAGCAAGATCCTTTTTGACCCACCTCCTAGAAAAATGGAAATAAAAACAAAAATAAACCAATGGGACCTAATGAAACTTAAAAGCTTTGCACAGCAAAGGAAACTATCAACAAGATGAAAAGACAACCTTCAGAATGCGAGAAAATATTTGCAAATGAAGCAACTGACAAAGGATTAATCTATGAAACATACAAGCAGCTCATGCAGGTCAATATCAAAAAAAGAAAAAACCCAATCCAAAAATGGGCAGAAGACCTAAATAGACATTTCTCCAAAGAAGATATACAGATTGCCAACAAACACATGAAAGAATGCTCAACATCACCAATCATTTCAGAAATGCAAATCAAAACTACAATGAGGTATCACCTCACACCAGTCAGAATGGCCATCATCAAAAAATCTACAAACAAAAAATGCTCGAGAAGGTGTGGAGAAAAGGGAACCCTCCTACACTGTTGGTGGGAATGTAAGTGGATAAAACCCCTATGGAGAATAGTATGGAGGTTCCTTAAAAAACTAAAAATAGAACTACCATACGACCCAGCAATCCCACATGGAATCTTAAAAAAAAATGGTTATGAAGAACCTAGGGGCAGGAAAGGAATAAAGACACAGATGTAGAGAATGGACTTGAGGACATGGGGAAAGGGAAGGGTAAGCTGGGGTGAAGTGACAGAGTGGCATGGATTTATATATACTACCAAATGTAAAATAGACAGCTAGTGGGAAGCAGCTGCATAGCACAGGGAGATTTGCTTGGTGCTTTGCGACCACCTAGAGGGGAGGGATAGGGAGAGTGGGAGGGAGACGCAAGAGGGAGGGGATATAGGGATATAACTATATGTATAGCTGATTCACTTTGTTATACAGCAGAAACTAACACAATGTAAAGCAATTATACTCCAATAAAGTTATTAAAAAAAGAGAAATCTATACTGCGATACTACTTTATTACACCCACTAGGATAGCTATAATAAAAAAAAGATGAAATATAACAAATCCTGCTAAGGATGTGGAGAAATTGGAACACTCGTACACTGCTGATGGGAATTGTTAAATGGTGGAGGTGCTTTGGAGAATAGTCTGGCAGTTCTACAAGAAGTTGAACATAGGATTTACATATGACCCAGCAATTCCACTCCTATGAACATACCCCAGGAAATTGAAAACGTGTTCACACAAAAATTTGTACATAATTGTTCATAGCAGCATTATTCATTACAAAGTGGAAGACAGTCTGGAAGTTTCTTATAAAATTAAACATGTACCTGCTCTGTTATTCAGTAATTCCACTGCTAGGTATTTATCCAAGAGGGAAAAAAACCATACTGGCATGTGAATACTAGTAGCAGCTTTATTCATAATAGCTGAAAACAATCTGATTATCTATTAACCAGTGGATAGATAAACAACGTATGGTATATCCATATATATGAATGAACCAGTGATATAGACAACAACATGGATAAATCTCAAAAGTATTATTATAAGTGAAAGAAGCCAAATAGAAAAGAGTATATACCAGATGATTCAATTTATTTGAAATTCTAGAAATGGTATGGTCATAGGAAGTGGCGGAGTGGGAGGCATTGATAGCAAAAGGGGAGGGAAAATTTTAGGCTAATCAATGTTTTCTTTCTTGATTGCAGTGGTTGTGGTTATACAGATGTATGCATTTGTCAAAGCTCATTGAACTCAACTCTTAAAATATGTATGTTTATATTATATTAAATATTTCAATAAAGTTAATTTTATACAAGAAATATAAATATTGATGTTAAATATAAACATAAACATTTGAAAAATGCTCAATCTCACTATAAATAGAAGATTGAAAATGAAAACTACACTGAAATACTCATTCTCACCTATCATTTAGTAAAAATACAAAAGTTTGACAATATATTCAGTTAGTGATATTTTAGGAAACTAGCTTTCTCATACATTGCTGATGGAAGAAGAAAATGATGCAATTTCCACTAAGTAGTATCTGTCAATATCGACCAAAATTACAGATCTAGCTACCCCCAACCTCACAATCCCATTTCTGTGACTCTAACCTGTAGAAACACCCGCATAAATATGCAAAAGACTGGAAGCAACCTAAGTGTCCATCAATAGGAGACTGGTTAAATAAATTATAGTACATCCACACAACAGAATGCTGGCTGCTCTAAAGAATCAGGAAGATCTCTTTATATGATATAGAAGGACCTCCAGGAGCATTTTAGTTAAAAAGAAAGGAAGGAAGGTTGGAAAGAAGGAAGGAAGGAAGGAAGGA
>NC_041216.1:1979959-1991695 GCF_002837175.3 Physeter macrocephalus
GGAAGGGAAGGGAAGAGAAGGGAAGGGAAGGGAAGAGAAACTAAGAAAGGAGGAAATCTGAATAAATGTTCAAAATGCTTCTAATGGAATAAAGAAATACTGGAAGGATAAATAAGAAACTAATAAAAATAGTTACTAATAAGTCAACTTCCGTAAATTAGAGCACCACCACTTGGTGCTCTGGGAAAAATTTTGGTAAGTTACTGAAGTCTTGCCTGGAAATTCCTTCTTTCCTTCCTGCCTTCTCTCCTTCCCACCCTCCCTTCCTCCCTTCCTTCCTACAAAATGCATTATTTATCTACAAGAGAGTTCTGGAAGACAAGAAGGATACAGGCTCCTTGGGCGGGGAAACAATAAATCCAGTGGCTATAGTTTCCTTGCTACCGAGGAAGTTGGGGGTATAGGGCCCAGGGAGCTACAGTAAAAACAAGCTCTGGTGAAGGAGATCCCTCAGCAACAGAGATGTCACTCATCTTAGGTGTGTGAGAGGAAAGGCAGAGCAGTCTAGCTCCTTGAGCTGAATATCTGAAATCGCCCTGTCTACAACACACTGGCTCTTGCTTCCATCTGCCTTGTGTTTGATCACTTTGCCCACCCCTTCAGAGGCTGATCGTTCTGAAAAGATTAGATGCTGTACACACTGGAGCCTAAACCATATTAGTTCTCTATGATATGTGATTCCAACTACCCACTCCCCTATCACTGGTTGATTCTGTAAGGCAACTTCATTTTGATGATTAAAAATGCCCAAGTTGGTTGTATCTTTGTAAGAGTCTTTTTTTCTTTAACGAAACCCATTATATTTTTCATATTAATTGTTCCCTGTGGGGAAGAAGCGAACAGAAACATATCCTCTGTACCCCAATTTCTTCCTCCATACTCACTGGCAAAGCAATAGAAAAAGGCAGGCAAGAGGAGACTAGCAAATGCTCAGCACCTATTGCTCTGGTGCACTCTTGTAAAATGCAACTCACTTCAAAATTAGAAGTCAGAAAGAACATAACTTTAATACCTCTGCTTTCTGTTCAGCACCCACCATTTTTCCAGGAGAGTGGTTTCCAAGTTGCTTATTCTCTTGAGATTCACAAATTTCTCCTTTAAGCCTTTCAACCTGAAATACAAAAGCATTTTAAATACAAAAGTGACGGGGGATGCTTTGTTTTAAAAATATACAAGTAATACATGAATACATTCTTCGTGTAAAAAATTTAAACAACATATAGGTATGTAGAGCAACAAGTGATTTTTTCCTTCACATAACTCTGCCCCACAATCCCGTTTCCCTTTCCAGAAGTACTAATGTTTGGGATATACCCTTCCTGAACTTTATCTCACATGTAAGTGTATGTTTGTGTATATATAAAACATAAACATTAAACATATTTTACCAGTATTAGATATACAAATTTCCAGAGATTTAGACAACTTGAACAGTGTTTATTCATTCTTTCTTATGACTGCATTTTAAAAATTAGGATAAAATATACATAACACAAAATTTACCATTTTAACCATTTTTAAAATTTTTATTTATTTATTTATTTGTGGCTGTGTTGGGTCTTCGTTGCTGCGCACAGGCTTTCTCTAGTTGCTGCGAGCCGGGGGTACTCTTCGTTGCGGTGCGCAGGCTTCTCACTGCAGTGGCTTCTCTGGTTGCGGAGCATGGGCTCTAGGAGGGCGGCCTTCAATAGTTGTGACACGCGGGCTCGGTCGTTCTGGCTTGCGGGCTCTAGAGCGCAGGCTCAGTAGTTGTGGCGCACAGGCTTAGTTGCTCCGTGGCATGTGGGATCTTCCGGACTAGGGCTCGAACCCATGTCCCCCTGCATTGGCAGGCAGATTCTTAACCACTGCGCTACCAGGGAAGCCCCTTAACCATTTTTAAGTATACAGTTGAGTAGCACTAAACGCATTCCCATTACTGTGCAACCATCACCACCATCCGTCTCCATAATTCTTTTCATCTTGCACAACTGAAACTCTACACCCATTAAACAATAACTCCTCATTATGCCCTCCCCCACAGCCCCTAGAAACCACCATTCTACTTTCTGTCTCTATGATTTCTGACTACTCTAGGTACCTCATATAAGTGGAATTATACACTATTTGTCTTTCTGTGACTCGTTTATTTCAATTAGCATAATGTCTTCAAGTTTCACCCATGTTGTAGCATATTTCTTTTTAAGGTGGAATAATATTCCATTGTATGTATACACCATATTTTGTTTATCCATTCATCTGTCAATGGATGCTTGGGTTGCTTCAACCCCTTGGCTATGAACATGAGTGAACAAATATATGTTCAAGTCCCTGCTTTCAATTCTTTTGGGTGTACACCCAGAAGCAGAATTGCTAGATCATATGGTAACTCTATGTTTACTTTTTAAAGGAACTCCCATACTGTTTTCTACAGTGGCTGTACCATTTTACATTCTTAACAACAATGCACAAAGGGTTCCAATTTCTCCACTTCCTCATCAACATTTGTTATTTTTTATTGTTTTGATAATAGCCATTCTAATAAATATTTATTCATTCTTGCAACAAAATTTCTTGAGCACTTATTATACGCCAGGCATTGTATTAGACACTAGAGATATGATTGTGAAATGAATATAATTAAAATTGAAGTGACATATAGTATATTTAGAACTTCGAAGTACATATTAAAAATCAATAAATTCCTAAGAAGAAATGATTCAAAAACATAACACAACTACGGGTTTAGTATTAATAATCTCAAACTTTGGTAAATGTGATAAGTATAAACTATTATCTAAATCCTTATTAAAAAGAAAAGATCCTAAATTGACACAATAGCAGTAACATTACTGTTCAGCATATGTCATTAAAATGTATAAAATAGAAATACTGATAGAAGCATCTAGGTCAAAGTACAGCGCTACCTGGGATGCTATAGCCACCAGAATCAGTCTTCACTAATGACCAATAAATGAAGTACTGATACATCTAGCTTGCTTAGCTGCTGACTGTTACTATTCTATACACATTTAAATTAACGCTAAGAAAAAATTAAATAACTTACCTCTTCTCCAAGTACCTTTCTTTCTGAGTCAAGTGATCGAACTCGATTTCTTAAAGCCAGAATTTCCTCATCCAGTCTCTGATTATGTTCCTTTGCTTTCCGTAGGTCAACTGAGTCTAAAACAGGGAAAATGTAGTTGACTCAACTGGATCGAAGTTTTAATTTGGGGGCGTTAACTCTAAAATCTGAGGAAGTGCTGTTTCCTGCCGTTCTTGTCAGTCCTACCGTGTCTCTGCATATGTGATTCTCCACAAAGAAGAGCTGCTAGACTCTCAAGTCCAGCCCTAGAATGTTCTACCAACTAATGAAACAGAACAGAATGTTTTTTTATTTCTCATACCAGTCTAATGAGCTGGACTTTTTGAGTATAGGGTTTCCATCAATAGAGATTCTTCCAGGACCTGGAATTTTAAAACAATTGAGCCTCCCTTCTAAAAGTGAAACCACTAAAAACATCATCTTCCTGATGGTCCTGTGGTCCTGTCTCTCTTACACACTTCATATATTCCTCACATATTCCTAGATACTTCTCTTGCACTCATTAACCGCAGGGCCTCCATAGACAGCTGATGTAGTGAGCTAGGAGTAGTGAACGGACAGACTGTAAAGTGAAATCAAGTTGATTCATCAAAACCATCTTTCTCCTGTAGCACCTCTGCCTGTAGGCTACTCTCAGCTCAGCACCTCATGTTAAGACCTGCTCTTCCAGCACTCATCAAAGTTTCAATAGTACAAACTTGTTGCCTGTAACTTTCCCAGATTTGCAGCTGTTTCTTTTTTCACTTATGTTTCTCCTATTTTTCTTTTGCTGCTTTAAAGTCTCCTTTGTTTTCCTTCTTCATTGCCTGTTCTGTTTTTGACTTGTATTTTTCTTTCTCCATTTTTTCTTTTGTTTCCCTTGCTACCCTCTTTTTTTCCTTAGTGTGTAAATTTTTTTAACTTGAAAAATGCTGAAAACACACCAAAAAGAAAAAAAAAAAGCATTCACAACCATATACATATATGGAGGGCAAGATTTGTTCTACCTTTTGCATATGCAATTAAAAAAAATTTAAACAATGCTATGCAACACTGTCTGCAACTTTACCACCTGTGAATACATCATGGATATCTTTACAGGACAACTCTTATAAAGTCATTTTCCATTTCTTATTTGGAACTATTTTATAATTGAGGTATAATTTATATACAGTATAATGTACATATCTTAAGTGTTCAATGAATTTTGACAATTTTATATATCTGTGAACTTCCCCTGAAAAAGATATAGAACATCTCCATCACCCCATAATGTTCCCTCAAATCCTTTCCAGTCAGTTCTCCACTCCCACCCACCCCTACAACCACTTTCTGACTTCTATCACATAGACTAGTTTTGCTTGTTCTTGGGTTTCATAGAAATAAAATCTTACAATACACATACATTTGTGTCAGGCTTCTTTCACTCAATATATACAGTATTTTGGGGATTCATTGGTGTTTTATCAATAATTTGTTCCTCTTGACTCTTTAGTCCATCTTATTAATTTACCACAGTTTGTTTATGCATTATCTCATTTTGTTCTGCATAGTATGCCACCGTACAAATTGCTATTTTTTGTGTCACTTTTCCCCTACTGATGAAGATTTAGGTTTGTTGCCAATGCTTATTCTTGTAAACAATTCTAAAATTATTTTCCTTGTTCATCAATCTCTAGGTACTTATGACATTATTTCCAAAAAAAATAAATCCCCAGAAAGAAAAGGGATAGCTGGATCAGGAGACATGTGCATTTAAAAAATTTGACAGAGCCTGCCAAATTATTCTTGCCAAATTATTCTTCAAAAAGATTGTACAAAGCTATGTTCTGACAATGCCATTGTCCATTTCTCTATACTATATATTACCAGTATTTTTAATTTTCACAGATCTTAAAAATACAGTTGAATAATGGCCTATTTTAAATAGGTCACTAAAATCAGTACTGTTTTGCTTATTACAAATGGAATATAGGCTTTTTGTTTTAAAAAGAAAAAATCAAGCTATACGGTTATGTTCAGAGCAGACATTCTCATCCAACCCTTATCTACCCTGACCCGAAATAATGTTGTTAATACTTGGTAAATACTCTTTAAAATTTTTTATATGCATATTCTAATGTATAGACAAGGGTTGTATTGAAAATATTTAACAACTGGTAAAGCATGGACCCTCATCTATGAGAACGTAGCTCTGGAGCAGAGTTCTACAGAACATCCTGCTGTGCCAAGTATTATCCCTCTGGTGGCTGGAAAGGCAAGGGGCTGGAAGGAGCTGGGACAGTTGGGGCAGGTGGGAGACACTTGGCAGATGCGGGGCAGTAGCTACTTAGAACTTATACAAAACTATCCCAGTGTATTCACAACTTTACTGCCATACTAATGTGTATCACCTCATACAGTCCTGTGAACGCACATACACATGCACCCCCACACACACACACACCCTATAAAAATAAAAACCAAAACGACATTACACTACATGTATTACTCTACAGCTTGCTTTTTTTCACTTGATAACATGTCATAGACATCTATTCATGTCAGTGCACAAAAATCTATGTCATCCTTATTAAAGTATCCATTGTGTGGTCACTTTTTTAGCCAACCCATTGCAGATAAACACAATTTGATTTTACTACCCCAAAATTACTCCTTACTCTTTGTATTTTTACAAGGTCTTCTGCAGTCATTGGGAATAATGTAATGTCGTTGGTTTTGTCATCAAGGTAATGCTGACCACTTAACAGTTGGGAAGTACGTATTCTCTCTTCTTCTATTTTCTGGAAGAGTTTATGTAAAATCAGTATTATTTATTCCTTATAAGTTTGTTAAGTGAAGCCATCTGAACCTGGAGTTTTCTTTGTGGGAAGATGTTTAACTATAAATTCAATTTCTTTGGTAGATTTAGGGCTATCTGTTTCTTCTTGAGTGAGGTTCGGTAAACTGTGTCTTTCAAGGAATGTGTCCATCTTAACCAGGTCATCAAATTTATTGTCATAAAGTTGCTCAATATATTCCCTTATTATCTTTTTGATCTGTAGAAATGTTCTCTCTGTCATTGCTTATATTGGTAATGTGTGTCTTCTCTCATTTTTTCATGAACAATCTAGTTAGACGTTTACCAATATTATTGATCCTTCCAAAGAACCAGCCCTTTATTCCACTAATTTATTCTATTTTGTTCTGTTTTTAGCTTTATTGACCTCAACCTTATTTTAAACATCTCCTTGTTTCTGCTTGCTTTGGATTTAATTTGTTCTTATCCTGGGTTTTTAAAGTAGAAGCTTAGATTATTTTGAGTCCTTTCTTGATTTCTGGTATAAGCATTAAATGGGATAAGTTTCCCTCTTAAGCACTGGCTTAGATCCATCCCACAAATACTGAGATGTTCAGTGTTTTCATTTTCATTCAAGTTAATTCATAGAAAATATTTTGTAATATCCCTTGTAATTTTTTCTCAGAAGGCATGGCAATTTAAAAGTATCTTATTTAACTTCCAAATATTTGGCGATTTTCTAAACATACTACTGTTACTGCTTTTTAGTTTAATTCTGTTATGGTCAGAGAACATAATTTGTATGATTTCAGTTCTTCTGCAGAAATTTGTTTTATGGCGATAGCATATTTTTGCGAATGCTCCATGTGTACTTGAAAAGAATATAATACTTCTGGTGGAGTTTTCTATAATTATCGATTATGTCATGTTGCTTAGTAGTGTTATTAGGTCTTCTCTATGCTTACTGATTTTGTTTTCTTGCTCTGTCAGTTACTAAGAAAGCAGTGTTCATTTTATAATTGTATTCATATATTTTTTAAACAATCCTCATCATCAATTGTAATGCATGGGTTTTTTTCTCCACACACAAACGTAATTCTCCAATGCCAGCTTGGTGTTGTACAATTCAACTCAGTTCTGAGGCTATCTACCTGGAGATAGCATGAGATGCCACGGGTTAAGGGCTCAGCCCCACAAGACTGCCCTCTGCTTCAGATGCCAATTGCAAGGGCAGGTTGTTATCTGTGCTTCTGACCGATTGGTTATAAATCAGAGGTTCCCATGACCTCCTCCTTGGGTTTGATTAATTTGTTAAAGCAGCTCACAGAACTCAGGGAAACGTTTTACTTACTAGATTACCCGTTTATAATAAAGGAATGTAACTCAGGAATAGCTAGATGGAAGAGATGCCTAAGGGCAAGGTCTGGGGAAGGGGTGCAGACCTTTCATGCCCTCCCTGAGTGCGCCACGCTCCCCAAATCTCCATGTGTTCACCAACCCGGAAGCTCTCTGAACCCCCTCCTTTGGGTTTCTATGAAAGCTTCATCACACAGGTATGACTGATTAAATCACTAGCCACTGGCAATTGAACTTAATCTCCAGCCCCTCCCCCCTCCTAGAAGGTGGGGGTGGGGACACGGAGGAGTTGGGGTTAAAGAGGGGGCGGAGGGTGGGGCTGAAAGTTCCAACCCTCTAATCACATGGTTGGCTCCCCTGGCAACTAACTCCCATCCTCTGGTTACCGAGGGGCTTTCCAAAAGTCCTCATTACCATGACAAAAGACACCCCTACTGTTCTTATCACTTAGGAAATTCCAGGGGTTTGGGGGTGGCAGAAACAAGGATGAAGACCAAATACATGTTTCTTATTATAAATCACAATAGCACAGGGTAAATAAACCTAGTTTTATAACTATAAAAACCGGTAAACATATTTTAAATTATTTTTGTAGTTAGTTACTACCATTATGACACTCAAATGTCATTACATTATTTATAGCTGGTATCATTTTTACACAGCCAAGATAGGGTCAGATTAACTAATTCACCACTTATTCCAAGCCTATTGGCTTCCTAGCAAACAAATATGTGCGAGGTGTTGTTAAATGTATTATAAGTTGTCTTGATCTCAGTGGTCCCAGTAAAATACGTATTGTTTGTGTTGACCAAAGGTTTTGGAATTAGACATACATGGATTCAAATACCAGCTCTAATACTTAATGTAGCTTTTTGGTTTTTTTTTGGCTGCGCACGGGCTTTTCTCTAGTTGCGATTACCAGGGGCTACTCTTCATTGCGGTGCACGGGCTTCTCATTCCAGTGGCTTCTCTTGTTGCGGAGCACGGGCTCTAGGCACGCAGGTTTCAGTAGTTGCAGCACACAGGCCCAGTAATTGTGGCACGCGGGCCCTAGAGCACAGGCTCAGTAGTCGTGGTGCGCGGGCTTAGCTGCTCCGCGGCATGTAGGATCTTCCCCAACCAGGGCTTGATCCCGAGTCCTCTGCATTGGCAGGCAGATTCTTAACCACTGTGCCAGCAGGGAAGTCTCTAATGTAGCTATTGGACAATTCATTTCACCTTGTCATGACTCAGTTTTTTAATCAATGAAATGGGAATAATAATACAACTTGGCACTGTTGTTAACATTAGAGATAATCCATTTAAAATGCCTGACAGGAGAGGAGGTTCAAGATGGAGGAAGAGTGAGACGCGGAGATCACCTTCCTCCCCACAAATACATCAGAAATACATCTACACGTGGAACAGCTCCTACAGAACACCTACAGAATGCTGGCAGAAGACCTCAGACCTTCCAAAAGGCAAGAAACTCCCCACGTACCTGGGTAGGGCAAAAGAAAAAAGAATAAACAGAGACAAAAGAATAGGGACGGGACCTGCACCAGTGGGAGGGAGCTGTGAAGGAGGAAAGGTTTCCACACACTAGAAGCCCCTTTGCGGGTGGCAGAGGGGAAGCTTCGGAGCCACAGAGGAGAGAACAGCAACAGGGTGTGGAGGGCAAAGCGGAGAGGTTCCTGCACTGAGTATCGGTGCCGACCAGCACTCACCATTCAGAGAGGCTTGTCTGCTCACCCGCCGGGGCGGGTGGGGGCTGGGAGCTGAAGCTCGGGCTTCAGAGGTCAGATCCCAGGGAGAGGACTGGGGTTGGCTGTGTGATCACAGACTGAACGGGCTAGTGTGCCACAGCTAGCCAGGAGGGAGTCCGGGAAGAAGTCTGGACCTGCCGAAGAGACAAGAGACTTCTTCTTGCCTCTTTGTTTCCTGGCGCGCGAGGAGAGGGGATTAAGAGCACTGCTTAAAGGACCTCCAGAGACAGGCGCGAGCCGTGGCTATCAGCACGGACCCCAGAGACGGGCATGAGACGCTAAGGCTGCTCCTGCAGCCACCAAGAAGCCTGTGTGCGAGCACAGATCACTATCCACACCTCCCCTCCCGGGAGCCAGTGCAGCCCCGCCACTGCCAGGGTCCCGTGATCCAGGGACAACTTCCCCGGGAGAACGCACAGCGCGCCTAAGGCTGGTGCAACGTCACGCCGGCTGCCGCCGCAGGCTCCCCCCGCATCCGTACCCCTCCCTCCCCCGCGGCCTGAGTGAGCCAGAGCCCCCGAATCAGCGGCTGCTTTAACCCCGTCCTGTCTGAGCGAAGAACAGATGCCCTCCGGCGACCTACATGCAGAGGCAGGGCCAAATCCAAAGCTGAACCCCGGGAGCTGTGCGAACAAAGAAGAGAAAGGGAAATCTCTCCCAGAAGCCTCAGGAGCAGCGGATTAAATCTCCACAGTCAACTTGATGTACCCTGCATCTATGGAATACCTGAATAGACAACGAATCATCCCAAATTGAGGAGGTGGACTTTGGGAGCAACAATATATACATTTTTTTCCCTTTTTCTCTTTTTGTGAATGTGCATGTGTGTGATTTTGTATAGCTTTGCTTTTACCATTTGTCCTAGGGTTCTGTCTGTACGTTTTTGTTTTGTTTTAATTTTTTTTTACTTAAAATTTTTTTTCTACAAAAACAAAATTTTTTTCTTAATATAATTATTTTTTATTTTAATAACTTTATTTCATTTTACTTTATTTTATTCTATTTTATCTTCTTCTTTCTTTCTTTCTTTCTGTTTTTTTCTCCCTTTTATTCTGAGCCGTGTGGATGACAGGCTCTTCTTGGTGCTCCAGCCAGGCATCAGGGCTGTGCCTCTGAGGTGGGAGAGCCAAGTTCAGGACACTGGTCCACAAGAGACCTCCCAGCTTCACGTAATATCAAACAGTGAAAATCTCCCAGAGATCTCCATCTCAACGCCAAGACCCAGCTCCACTCAATGACCAGCAAGCTACAGTGCTGGACACCCTATGCCAAACAACTAGCAAGACAGGAACACAAACCCATCCATTAGCAGAGAGACTGACTAAAATCATAATAAGGCCACAGACACCCCAAAACACACCACCAGGTGTGGACCTTCCCACCAGAAAGACAAGATACAGCCTCATCCACCAGAACACAGGCACTAGTCCCCTTCACCAATAAGCCTACACAACCTACTGAACCAACCTTAGTCACTGGGGACAGACACCAAAAACAACGGGAACTATGAACCTGCAGCCTGCGAAAAGGAGACCCCAAACACAGTAAGTTAAGCAAAATGAGAACACAGAGAAACACACAGCAAATGAAGAAGCAAGGCAAAAACCCACCAGACCTAACAAATGAAGAGGAAACAGGCAATCTACCTGAAAAAGAATTCAGAATAATGATAGTAGAGATGATCCAAAATCTTGGAAATAGAATGGAGAAAATACAAGAAACATTTAACAAGGACCTAGAAGAACTAAAGAGCAAACAAACAGAGATGAACAACACAATAAATGAGATTAAAAATTCTCTAGAAGGGATCAATAGCAGAATAACTGAGGCAGAAGAACGGATAAGTGACCTGGAAGATAAAATAGTGGAAATAACTACTGCAGAGCAGAATAAAGAACAAACAAACAAACAAAAAAAAGATCTACTGACCTTTCAGCAGAAACTCTGCAAGGCAGAAGGGAGTGGCAGGACACAAAGTGATGAAGGAGAGAAACCTACAACCAAGATTACTCTATGCAGCAAGGATCTCATTCAGATTTGACTGGGAAATTAAAACCTTTACAGACAAGCAAAAGCTAAGAGAATTCAGTGCCACAAACTAGCTTTACAACAAATGCTAAAGGAACTTCTCTAGGCAGGAAACACAAGAGAAGGAAAAGACCTACAATAACAAACCCAAAACAATTAGGAAAATGGTAATAGGAACATACATATTGATAATTACCTTAAATGTAAATGGATTAAATGCTCCAACCAAAAGACATCTATTGGCTGAATGGATACAAAGACAAGACCTATATATATGCTGTCTACAAGAGACCCACTTCAGACCTAGGGACACATACAGACTGAAAGTGAGGGGATGGAAAAAGATATTCCATGCAAATGGAAATCAAAAGAAAGCTGGAGTAGCAATACTCATATCAGACAAAATAGACTTTAAAACAAAGACTATTATAAGAGACAAAGAAGGACACTACATAATGATCAAGGGATCAATCCAAGAAGAAGATATAACAATTGTAAACATTTATGCACTCAACATAGGAGCACCTCAATATATAAGGCAAATACTAACAGCCATAAAAGGGGAAATTGACAGTAACACAATCATAGTAGGGGACTTTAACACTCCACTTCCACCAATGGACAGATCATTCAAAATGAAAAAAACCAGGAAACACAAGTTGTAAATGATACATTAAACAAGATGGACTTAATTGATATTTACAGGACATTCCATCCAAAAACAACAGAATACACATTCTTCTCAAGGGCTCATGGAACATTCT
>NC_041216.1:1992120-1993259 GCF_002837175.3 Physeter macrocephalus
CCTAGAAACAAATGACAATGAAAACACGACGACCCAAAACCTATGGGATGCAGCAAAAGCAGTTCTAAGAAGGAAGTTTAAAGCAATACAATCCTACCTTAAGAAACAAGAAACATCTCAAATAAACAACCTAACCTTACACCTAAAGCAATCAGGGAAAGAAGAACAAAAAAAACCCAAAGTTAGCAGAAGGAAAGAAATCATAAAGATCAGATTAGAAATAAATGAAAAAGAAATGAAGCAAATGATAGCAAAGATCAATAAAACTAAAAGCTTATCTTCTTTGAGAAGATAAACAGAATTAATAAACCATTAGCCAGACTTATCAAGAAAAAAAGGGACAAGACTCAAAACAATAGAATTAGAAATGAAAAAGGAGAAGTAACAAATGACACTGCACAAATACAAAGGATCGTCAGAGACTAGTACAAGCAACTATATGCCAATACAATGGACAACCTGGAAGAAATGGACAAATTCTTAGAAATGCACAACCTTCCGAGACTAAACCAGGAAGATATGGACAATATGAACAGACCAATCACAAGCACTGAAAATGAAACTGTTATTAAAAATCTTCCAACAAACAAAAGCCCAGGACCAGATGGCTTCACAAACGAATTCTATCAGACATTTAGAGAAGAGTTAACACCTATCCTTCTCAAACTTCCAAAATATAGCAGAGGGAGGAACACTCCCAAACTCATTCTATGAGGCTACCATCACCCTGATACCAAAACCAGACAAAGATGTCACAAGGAAAGAAAACTACAGGCCAATATCACTGATGAACATAGATGCAAAAATGCTGAACAAAACACTAGCAAACAGAATCCAACAGCACATTAAAAGGATCATACACCATGATCAAGTGGGGTTTACCCCAGGAATGCAAGGATTCTTCAATATATGCAAATCAATCAATGTGATACACCATATTAACAAACTGAAGGAGAAAAACCATATGATCATCTCAATCGATGCAGAGACAGCTTTTGACAAAATTCAACACCCATTTATGATAAAAACCCTGCAGAAAGTAGGCATAGAGGGAACTTTCCTCAACATAATAAAGGTCATATATGACAAACTCACAGCCAACATCATCCTCAATGGTGAAAAACTGAAACCATTTCCAC
>NC_041216.1:1994751-1996542 GCF_002837175.3 Physeter macrocephalus
CAGCTCTATTTACAATAGCCAGGAGATGGAAGCAACCTAAGCGTCCATCGACAGATGAATGGATAAAGAAGATGTGGCACATATATACAATGGAATATTACTCAGCCATAAAAAGAAACGAAATTGAGTTATTTGTAGTGAGGTCGATGGACCTAGAGACCGTCATACAGAGTGAAGTAAGTCAGAAAGAGAATAACAAACACCATATGCTAACACATATATATGGAATCTAAAAAAAAAAAAAAAAAAAAGGTCATGAAGAACCTATGGGCAAGATGGGAATAAAGACACAGACCTACTAGAGAATCGACTTGAGAATACGGTGAGGGGGAAGGGTAACCTGGGACAAAGTGAGAGAGTGACATGGACATATATACACTACCAAAGTACCCCTCCCTCCCCCGCGGCCTGAGTGAGCCAGAGCCCCCGAATCAGCGGCTGCTTTAACCCCGTCCTGTCTGAGCGAAGAACAGATGCCCTCCGGCGACCTACATGCAGAGGCAGGGCCAAATCCAAAGCTGAACCCCGGGAGCTGTGCGAACAAAGAAGAGAAAGGGAAATCTCTCCCAGAAGCCTCAGGAGCAGCGGATTAAATCTCCACAGTCAACTTGATGTACCCTGCATCTATGGAATACCTGAATAGACAACGAATCATCCCAAATTGAGGAGGTGGACTTTGGGAGCAACAATATATACATTTTTTTCCCTTTTTCTCTTTTTGTGAATGTGCATGTGTGTGATTTTGTATAGCTTTGCTTTTACCATTTGTCCTAGGGTTCTGTCTGTACGTTTTTGTTTTGTTTTAATTTTTTTTTACTTAAAATTTTTTTTCTACAAAAACAAAATTTTTTTCTTAATATAATTATTTTTTATTTTAATAACTTTATTTCATTTTACTTTATTTTATTCTATTTTATCTTCTTCTTTCTTTCTTTCTTTCTGTTTTTTTCTCCCTTTTATTCTGAGCCGTGTGGATGACAGGCTCTTCTTGGTGCTCCAGCCAGGCATCAGGGCTGTGCCTCTGAGGTGGGAGAGCCAAGTTCAGGACACTGGTCCACAAGAGACCTCCCAGCTTCACGTAATATCAAACAGTGAAAATCTCCCAGAGATCTCCATCTCAACGCCAAGACCCAGCTCCACTCAATGACCAGCAAGCTACAGTGCTGGACACCCTATGCCAAACAACTAGCAAGACAGGAACACAAACCCATCCATTAGCAGAGAGACTGACTAAAATCATAATAAGGCCACAGACACCCCAAAACACACCACCAGGTGTGGACCTTCCCACCAGAAAGACAAGATACAGCCTCATCCACCAGAACACAGGCACTAGTCCCCTTCACCAATAAGCCTACACAACCTACTGAACCAACCTTAGTCACTGGGGACAGACACCAAAAACAACGGGAACTATGAACCTGCAGCCTGCGAAAAGGAGACCCCAAACACAGTAAGTTAAGCAAAATGAGAACACAGAGAAACACACAGCAAATGAAGAAGCAAGGCAAAAACCCACCAGACCTAACAAATGAAGAGGAAACAGGCAATCTACCTGAAAAAGAATTCAGAATAATGATAGTAGAGATGATCCAAAATCTTGGAAATAGAATGGAGAAAATACAAGAAACATTTAACAAGGACCTAGAAGAACTAAAGAGCAAACAAACAGAGATGAACAACACAATAAATGAGATTAAAAATTCTCTAGAAGGGATCAATAGCAGAATAACTGAGGCAGAAGAACGGATAAGTGACCTGGAAGATAAAATAGTGGAAATAACTACTGCA
>NC_041216.1:2001563-2051050 GCF_002837175.3 Physeter macrocephalus
GGACAAAGTGAGAGAGTGACATGGACATATATACACTACCAAACGTAAAATAGATAGCTAGTGGGAAGCAGCCGCATAGCACAGTGAGATCAGCTGGGTGCTTTGTGACCACCTAGAGGGGTGGGATAGAGAGGGTGGGAGGGAGGGAGATGCAAGAGGGAAGAGATATGGGGGCATATGTATATGTATAACTGATTCACCTTGTTATAAAGCAGAAACTAACACACCATTTTACAGCAATTATACTCCAATAAAGATGTTAAAAAAAGAAAGAAAGAAAGAAAAATAAATAAATAAATAAAATAAAATGCCTGACAGAGTATCTGTTAGTCAGGAACAAGTGGTAGTAATAGTAATAGCAGTAGATATAGTAATAGTAGTGATCTAGGGTGGCCTCAGTCTGCAGTGGCTTAAAGCAGGATTTTCATTCCCAGCCAGAGATTAAAGTCAGGCCGCGACAGTGAGAGTGCTGAATCCTAGGCACTAGACCAGTGGCCAGTGACAAAGCCCTGGCCTGTACAGCTCTGCAGAAATGAATTCCCACAAAGACAGAAAGTAATGAAACAAGTGTTTATTAGGAGGAAAAAGGGTACCTGTGGATAGACACACGGGGGCCCAGAGAGAGTCGCACCTCGTGGTAGTTTGATTCACTTTTATGGGGCATTTCTTCCAGGTTTCCTTGGCCAATCATCTTGCTTTGCCTGGCCTGAGCCTGTATTTGGTATATCTCAGGGTCCTCCCACATGTATGCGCACATCTCTTAGCCAAGATGGATTCTAGCGAAGAGGCCTGACATCACCTACTATGGGGTGGCACCCCCTCCCTTTTCGACCTTCAAGGATCCTTTCTGCATGTGTGTAGTCAGGAAGGTCTCCTCCTTCGAGAATGAGGAATATGTGGTCTTTTATCTTTTGTCTGGGCAGGGCTTAGCTTCTCCTCCCTCCTGGTATTTTGGAGTATCTGTCCACAGGGGACAAACTCCAACTGTTCAGCCTGGGGTCCATCTATCTCCTGCCTCAATAGCAGTAGTAGTAATATTATTATATTTAGTAAGTAACATTATTTAAAAATATTACTTAACATAAATTATATTATTGTTTAATATTTTATTATTAAATATTGTTATATCTGCTAAAATGACTCACCATTTTCTTTCAGCTTTATCAAATTTTCTTTCAATTTCTTGATTTCTAGTTGAGACTTCTCAAGTGCAGACTCTAAAAGAAAAAAAGAACAAAATATTTGTGTATGGAGCAACTGATTAGTATAATAATCAAATTTCAAATGACTATTTCTCTTTGGAACACTTTCTTTCTGATGGCTGTCCCCTGACTTTCTGCATAAATGTCACCTCCTCCCGGAATGTTTTCCAGATTCCCCTCTTAATATTCCTACTACACCTTATATTTATCCCTGTCCTTGATATCATCTGATCTTGTCATCTTTCCCTGTTTCCCTAACCAGATTCTATGCTGAAGAGTTTGGACTACTGTAAACAATAGGAACAGATGAAAGTTTTTAAGCATGGTACTACCAGTTTAGTAAAAAGAAATGACACACAGAAATACTTAAAATTAATTCCTGCAATTAATAATATTTAGAATTTTGCCAGTAGTTTCTAGAAATATCAAAATAGCAAAATTTCAGGAAATAGCTTTTGGTACTCTTCAAGAATTTTATGAGGAGAGCAGAAGGGCGTAAGGAAAGTATATGGGGCATTGGAGTCTTTTGAATTTGGGTTCTCTAACCCAGGTTTTATCACTTTGCCTCCTGTGGTTTACTCATCACCAATGGTATGGCTGATAGGCCTCCTATAATGGCAAGTTGAGGAATCTCCCAGAAGTAAGACACTAACATGAATCTTGTAAGAGATCATTCCCAATCACACAGAAAAGGTGCACGAGGAAATCAGGCACAAGCTTCCAAGAGTCTTCTCCCAGCGGAGTCACACAGGATGTGCTTAATTTCTCCAGCAACGAATTGACAATTTGTGTGAAATGTTGTCTACCAGGAAAATTCATTACAGACTCGGTGGCCAATGTCTTTATTGGGGGCTGGTGACATAGACACCACCTTCTGCCTAGGACACATCAAAATCCCAGACTCTCAGAAGGAAAGCAGGTTTTCAGCATAAATCACATTGTTTGTACAAAGAGGTCAAGCACAGTGAGCCACTATTACAAATTGGGGAATGGTGGGAACCTTCCCCAAATTCAAGTTTCCAGATGCTAGCCAAGGGCTAACCTGACAAGCAGGACTTTCTAAGGACAGCAGTGTCATGTCTTCTTTTTTTTTTTTACATCTTTATTGAAGTATAATTGCATTACAATGTTGTGTTAGTTTCTGCTGTACAATAAAGTGAATCAGCTATATGGATACATGTATCCCCATATCCCCTCCTTCTTGAGCCTCCCTCCTACCCTCCCTATTCCTCCACCCCTCTAGGTCATCACAAAGCATCGAGCTTATCTCCCTGTGCTATACAGCAGCTTCCCACTAGCAGGTTTTCTATGTTAACTATTTTCTGCACAGGATGGATATACCACGTTTTGTTTATCTACTCACCAAATGATGGACGTTTGAGTTGTTTCTATGTTTTGGCTACTGTAAATAATAGTGCTGTGAACATTCACATACAAGGTTTTTTAAAAATTTATTTTATTGAAGTGTAGTTGACTTACAATGTTGTGTTAATTTCTCATACAAGTTTTTGAGTGGACATACGTCTTCATTTCTCCTGGGTCATGCAGGAGTGGAATTGCTGGGTCACATGATAATTTTACATTTAACACCTTGAGAAACTGCCAAATTGTTTTCCAAAGTGTCTGCATCATTTTACAATCCCATCAGCAATGTTCCAATTTCTACACATCCTTGTCAACACTTGTCATTGTCTTTTTTGTTATAGCCATTCTAGAGGGTGTGAAGAGGGATCTCATTGTTTTAATTTGCACTTCCCTAATGACCAATGATGTTGAGCATCTTTTCATGTGCCTATTGGCCACTCATATACCTTCTCTAAAGAAATGTCTACTCAAATTTTATTTTGTTTACTTTAAAATTGGGCTGTCTTTTTATAATAGTATAAAAGAATATGTGAGAATTCTTCATATATTCTGGGTATGAGTCCCACATCAAACACATAATTTGCAAGTATTTCTCTCAGTCTGTGGTTTGTCTTTTCACATTCTTGTTAGTATCTTTTGAAGTACAGAAATTTTAGACTTTGAGTAAGTACAATTTATTAGGTTTTCTCTTATCACTCTTGCTTTTGGTGTTATATCTAACATATGATTGCCTAACTCCAGATCATAAGGATTTACTTCTGTGTTTTCTTCTAAGCATTTTATAATTTTAACTCTTACATTTAGTTCTGTGGTCCACTTTGAGTTAATTTTTGTTTAGGTGTGAGGTAGGCGCCTGTATTATTTTGAAGCATCTCCCAGACATCATATCATTCATCTATAAATATTTCACTAAGTATCTCTAAAAGATAAGGACCCTTTTAAAATATAAACTCAATACCATTATGTGTAATTAAGGAAATTTAACAAGAATTCCTTAATACAAATAGCCAATTAGCATTCAAACTTCCAACTGTTTCATAAATGTTAAAAAACCTGTTTGAATCAGAATCCAGTAAAGGCCACACATTATATTTGGTTAATAATTCCTTCAAACCTTTAAAAATTCATCTTTTTCTTGTAATTTATTTATTGAAGAATAAATAAATATTTGGCATGTATTCTTTTTTATTATTGAAAACTATTTTTATTATTGGCCTCAATTTTTCATTCCCATCCAAATTTTTGGGTGTGATATAAAGAGAGCTAGAAAATAAACTAAAATAAAGTCCTTCATTTAAAAGAGTCAATTTGTTGAAAGAAATAGGCTAATACTTGGGAAACAGTATCATGTAACACATATACCTAGGAATAAACTCTGGCTATAAATTGATGGATGATTCAAGAAGTAACATGTAAGGCCCACACTGACACTACATATGATATTTTAAAAGGACTTGCTAACTCAGCTTCCCAGCAGTCCCCTGGGGATTCTCACTGTGCAGACAGTTTTCAATTAATAGTTTAGGATCCACCAGAGCAACCAAGTGCTGATGGAACAGGGTGCTATGTGATTGTGTTCTGCTGCATCCAAATGTAACTAAACATAACAGGGCTCCTGCTTTTTCCTTTCTCCTTCTGTACTACAAATAGCAGACTGCTTCTCATCAGACTCACGTGGCCAAATTTCTTTTTTTTTCTAATTGGGTTTATTGAGATATACTTTGCATACAGTAAAATTCATCCTTTTAAGTAATTTGATGAATTTTGACAAATATATGTAATTGTGTACCCGTTAGCCCAATTTTCCATCATTCTGAAAAGGTCATTTGTGTTCACTGTTTAAAATGCATTTTTTTTTTTTTTTTTTTTTTTTTTTTTGTGGTACACGGGCCTCTCACTGTTGTGGCCTCTCCCATTGCAGAGCACAGGCTCCGGATGCACAGGCTCAGTGGCCATGGCTCACGGGCCCAGCCGCTCCGTGGCATGTGGGATCTTCCCGGACCGGGACACGAACCCATGTCCCCTGCATTGGCAGGCGGATTCTCAACCACTGCGCCACCAGGGAAGCCCTAAAATGCATTCTTAACAAAATCTCAACCCTCCTGATAGTCTTTGTTTTTAATTTCACAATCAATTTGGCAGTATCATTATTGTTTTATACATTTAACATTTTTAAGAAATGATCCTAAAGTAACATATATACTGCATGAAAAAGAATCAGTCTGATTTCTTTAATTATTGCAAATTATATAGAGAGGATATCATTAAAAAAATTTAAACTTCATACTAAAATAAATTATAGATAAAGCAAAGATTGAAACATAAATAATAAATCCATAAAAGCACTAAAAGAATAAAAAACACCAGAGGAGAACATTTTCAATAACTTTGTAGTGATACAGAAAAGGCTTTACACATGAAAACCCAGAAGCCATAAAGAATAACTTGGTTAAATCTGACTTGATAAATATTAGCATTTCTATATGGCAAAAAAACTTAACATGACATTTATATCCAACAAAAGGCTCATATCCAGAATATACAGAAAACTCCTACAAATTAATAAACTCCTACAAAACATAAAGATACAACCCAATAGAAAAATATGTGCAAGACTTGAGCAAGAACTTCACAAAATAGTATATCTAAATGAGCAATAACAACAGCAACAAACATATTAAAGGATTTTCAACATCGTTAGCTGTCAGGGAAATGCAAAGTAAAGCCACAATTAAATACTAGTACATACTCATCAGAAAAGGTAAAATTAATAAGACTGACAATACTGAGTATTGACAAAGAATGTGAAGCAACCAAAATCTCATATACAACTGAGAAGACCTTAAATTAATACAACTATTTGGAAGACAGTATGGCAGTATCTACCAAAGTAGAACAAACCCATAACCCTTTGATCTAATAATTCTACTCTTAGGAATGTCATGATCAGAGATGTATAGATAAGCACAAGAATATTCATAGCAGCACAATTCATAATAGAGCACAGCTGGAAACAACATAAATGTCCATCATCAGTAGAATGGATAAATAGAATACATTGAGTAGGCTTATTCAATGGAACACTATAGTACAAACAAAAAAGTGAACAAACTACTGCTACATGCAACATCATAAATGAATCTCACAAACATAAGACTGACAAAAGAAACAAACTAAAGGATGCATACTCCCTGTAGTCAAAACTCAGAAATAACCTTAAAAGTTAGGATAGCCATTATTTTTGAGGAGGAGAGAATATATAGACATAGGAAGAAGAAACAGGGCTTCCAGAGTGCTGGAAATTTCTTGCACTGGGTAGTGTAAATATTGGAGTTGTACACTTTTTGGTAGGTATGTTATGCTATGCTTCAATAAAAATTTCTGGACACTGTAGAAAATGAGGCTGTATATCAGACTTTTATGTATCTTAAAAGATTTTTTTTCTCAGTGCTCTCATGTTCCAACCTGAGTAGGATCATTACACTTAAAACATTGTTAGACATGTTCATCTGTAACCACAGCTTACCTAATTTACTCTGTTCTTTCTCCTTCCCTTGTAGTTCATCAGTGAGCCTTCGGATCTCTTCAGGGGCCATCCCTAACCTCCTTGTTACTTGTTCCATATCTCTCTCTCTGCAGTTTTGTGATATTTTACCTTTTTCTGGGTCTTCATTATGGGACTGAAATAAAAACATTGTTAGTAGTACACCAAAAAGTAAATATACCCTTATGACATCGTGCTATTACCTATAAATGTTTGAAAGCCAATAAAGAAGAGTAGCAAACAGAATATTTATGTGCATTTCTTTTATTAGGTTGAACCATAGAAAATTGGTGATATTTGATTGTTTTTAACCTATAAACATGTAATTTCACAAGGTTCAAACCTAACATAGCTAAGAGATTATGGTTATATAATAGAAATTTAATCATAAAAATTATAATCTGGCCAAAGAGAGTGAAAATACTCCTCATTTATATGGTAATTAAATATAGTTTAGAAAATGCCTTTACATAAGGTATTTCATTTAATTTCAAGGTATGTACAGAATTAAGGCTCAAATCATGTTTAGAGCTCCTTTCCTACAATTACTTTCAAAGCATTTTAAAAACTAAGTAAGAAATTCAACCTCAATGATATTTTGCTTTTGATCCCCAAGATATGTATTTATTTTATATGAATATAATCATTACACACATTTTTCTAAAAAATAAGAAAATAACCAATACCATCTACATAACAAAACTATTTTTAGCTTACTGGTATATTTCCTTGCAGTATTTTTTATTTACGTACATTTTTTACATAGTTATAATCCCAATCTATATACACGCTTCTGTCTGGCTTTTTCATTTAACATTATACGAGGAACATTTTTCTATATTGCTGTACAGATTTTGTAATGATTATTTTTAAAGGCTATATAATGTTCCAGTGGGTGCAGCATAATTTATATAATCATTTCAACATTTTGGTAGTTTCCAATTTTTGCTATTGAAAATAATATTATGATGGATATACAGTTTCATCCATATATATTTATCTTGGGTTATTTCCCATTGTTCAATTCTCTGTATATGCTTTATTCACTGGATTTAGCTCTTAATAACATTTCCCCAGATCAAAAAATAATTTCCACAAACAGAATTAATTATATGTAAAATAATGTGCTATACAGTCTAAAGGACTCCCCCCCAAAAGAAGCTCCAAACATATTTGGGAAGAAGTGTGTACTGTCCCAAGGTGATTTTTCAAAGGACATAACACACATCGATTGTTTAAGTTTTGATACATTCAATAAAAATCAGCTATTGTGTTAAATGGGTGATTGACTTTTTTCTTCTTCCCAAATTTTTGTGATGTGTTTATAATACTCTTATGCACAACTGATATCTTTTACAGGATGGATTTGTACATTTTAATATATTCAAACAAAATACTTCCAAGGTAAAAGCTAACTTGTAACTAGTTATTGTTATTAAGTAAAAGATTGTAATTTTTTCTTACCTCACTCAGACTTTTTTTAGACTGATGCACAAGTTCTTGATGTTTCTGATGTTCCCTTTGCAGAGGCTGATGAGTTTGTTCAAATTTCTCCTAAGTAAATATTAAGAGGTGAATGAAAATTACATCAATCAGCTTCATGAATAAAAATGTCATTTAAATTTTAAAAAATAATCACGTAAAAAAAGAGGGAGCACAGTCCAATCCATTTTATGAGGCGAGACCATGCATTCTCAATGAGACAATATTACCCCCAAGGGAGTGCAAACTGATTTCTAGGGGGGGAAAAAAAATCTTACCCTTTCAAGTACAAAATGCAGATGCCTACTGTACATAAATAGAATTACTTTATATCAGTGCCATTAAAATTTCATGGGAGAGTGATAGAAAAAATTATCTAAGAAGTGTCATTATTGGGTTTCCCTGGTGGCGTAGTGGTTAAGAATCCGCCTGCCAATGCAGGGGACACAGGTTCGAGCCCTGGTCTGGGAAGATCCCACATGACGTGGATTAACTAAGCCGGTGCACCACAACTACTGAGCCTGCTCTCTAGAGCCCACAAGCCACAACTACTGAGCCTGTGTGCCTAGGGCCCGTGCTTCACAACAAGAGAAGCCACCGCAATGAGAAGCCTGTGCACTGCAACGAAGAGTAGCCCCCGCTCGCCGCAACTAGAGAAAAGCCCAAGCACAGCAACGAAGACCCAACGCAGCCAAAAATAAAATAAACAAACAAACAAAACAAAAAAATCTTTAAAAAGTGTCATTATGGAGGCAATAATGAAAAAAAGGTTAGCTAACACTGGCTAGCCAGACCTTGATATTAAAGCCTGACAACGATAATACAAAAAGAAAAATCACAGGGCAACCTCACTCATAAACATAGATGCAAAAACTTAAACAAAATTTTATCAAACTGAATCTATAATATTTAGAAAGGATAACAAATCATGAACAAGTTGGATTTATCCCAGGAACGCAAGATAGGTTTAACATTAGAAAAATTAATCAGTGAAATTCTCACATTAACAGATGAAAATTCTAAATTACTTCATTATCTCAATGGCTATAGAAAAAACATTTTATAAACTCAACATTAATTCCTAATAAAAGCTCTTAACAAGCTAGGAATAAAAGAGAACTTTCTTAACTTGACAAAGGATATCATTAAAAGAAACCCAACCCTTAATCAAACATCATACCACTGAATACTTTTTCTCTAATATCATTAACTAGACAAGTATGTCTCCTATTCAAGATAATACTAGAGATCCTAGCCAGTATAGTAAGGTAAATAAAAGAATTAAAAGGAATCAAATTGGAAAGGAAGAAACAAAAGTATCATTATTCCCAGATAGGACTGTACAAGTAGAAAAAATTTTAAATCTTCAAATAAATTATTAAGATAAATGAGAAATTTTAGCAACATTGGTAGGTATAGTCAATATATAAAAATAATTATACTTTTAATACTACCAATCATTAGAAAATTAAATTCTTAATAAATATAGCATTTACTATTAATAGCACCCAAAAATATGAAGTATCTAGCAATAAATATTTTTAAAATGTGCAAGATTTTGTAGGGAAAATTATAAAACTTTATTTATATACATTAAAAAATAAATGGAGAGATAGTCCATGATCACAAATGATATCAATAATTTAAGATAGTCAATTCCTCTTAAATTGATTTATAGATTCAATAAAAGCAAAAATCAAAATCCCAGAAAGCAAGGATTTCTTAAACAAGACAGAAAAACACTAACCATAAGACAAATGATTGATAAATTGAACTACATTAAATTTAAGAACTTCCATTCATTAAAAGACATTATTAAGAATATTAAAAAGACAAACCACAAAGTGGGAAAAAAGTATTTGTGATACACATAATCAATAAAAGACTTGAAACCAGAACACAGAGAATTCCTATAAATCAGTAAGAAAAAGACAACTCAGTTTTTAAATGGACAAAAGACCTGAATAAACACTAATAAAATGGGAAATCCAAATGACAGATAATCATACAAAGTTCACTAGTAATCAGGGAAATGCTAATTAAAACCAACATGAGATATCATTATGCACCCAGTAGTTTAGCAAAAATTTGAAAGTCTGACAACATCAAGTGTTGATGAGGAACAAAGGCACTCTCATACACTATTTATTGGTGCCAGTATAAATTGGTACCACTACTTAAGGAGACAGTTTGACATTATCTGGTAAAGCTGAAGATCTACATACTCTATAGCTCCCTAAATCTACTCCTAGGTATATACCCTACACAAGTGCATGCACATATATAAGAATATTCATAGCAGCATAACTGACAGATTATATTACATTCATAATAGATATAAATTGGAAACAACCCAAAACAACTTAGAATGGATAGTCTCATGCCATATATTCACACAATGGAATGATACATAGTAATGACAAGCTAATTAAAAATAAATAATACAAACATAATGTTTTACAAAAGCACAGTTCCCAAAGTTGATTCCTTGTATGTAATGTCCAAAAACAGACAAAACTAAACTACTATATATATATCATTTTGGGATGCACACCTTTGTGGGGAGGAAGGGGGTTGTGATCAGAAAAGGAAGCTTCTAGGAATTTGGCAATGTTGTATTCCTCACAGGACCAGTGGTTACATGGATGTTTGTTCCATAACTATTTGTCAAACTGTATTTTTGTTGTTGTTGTTGTTGTTTTTTGTTTTTGTTTTTTGCGGTACGCGGGCCTCCCACCGCTGTGGCCTCTCCCGTTGCGGAGCACAGGCCCCGGAGCGGAGCACAGGCTTCGGACGCGCAGGCTCAGCGGCCATGGCTCACGGGCCCAGCTGCTCCGCGGCATGTGGGATCTTCCCGGACCGGGGCACGAACCCGTGTCCCCTGCATCGGCAGGCGGACTCTCAACCACTGCGCCACCAGGGAAGCCCCAAACTGTATTTTTTAAGTTTTATCATTTTTCTGCATATATGCTGTTATATTCCACAATACAATGTGTTTTTTAAAATCTTTGATTATTCTTGGCATTAAATGTCATCCCTTTGTCCTCTGCCCCATGCAACAATAAAGTGGTTAAATAAATTTTGATATATCCATTCAAAAGAATATATGTTGTCAAACAGACTAAGGCAAATCTATATACACTAATACAGAAAGTGAAAACAATATGCACAATGGAACGTAATTTTTATTTTAAGAGGATGAAAATTTTCTGGAAAGATAAATAAAAAATTGTCAGCAGTGGTAGTTTAGGAGTATGGAACTGAGGATTAGGGGTGAGAAAATTCATTTTTCATTCAATTTTATACTGCTTGAATCTGTTTCTACTATGTGCCTGTATTAAGTCAGAAAACCAACAAAAAACAAATGTTAGGTAAAATGTAATTAGTGTATAGATCAGGCCTTGCAAAATTCTTCAACTTCCGTGTCACTTTATGTGGCCTCACTTTGGTTGGAATGACTCTCTCGTCTACTTTATGCACAGGTTGATTCAGTATTGGCCTATTAAAATATACCTAGGGGGACTTCCCTGGTGGCACAGTGGCTAAGAATACGCCTGCCAATGCAGGTGACACAGGTTCGAGGCCTGGTCCAGGAAGACTCCACGTGCCATGGAGCAATGAAGCCCATGTGCCACAACTATTGAAGCCCATGCCTCTAGAGCCTGTGCTCCTTAACAAGAGAAGCCACTGCAATGAGAAGCCTGCACACCACAACGAAGAGTAGCCCCCACTCGCCACAACCAGAGAAAGCCCAAGTGCAGTGATGAAGACCCAACTCAGCCAAAAATAATAAATAAATTAATTAATTAAAAAAAAAAAATATACACACACACACACACACACACACACACACACACACACACACACACACACCTAGGGAGGCAATGAAATTTTTACAAGTTACATTTCATAATAAGATCTTTGAAAAATTTTTTTGAAAAATCTTTTTAAAGGTATAACTGATATATAATAACTGCACATATTTACAGTGTACATATTTTTTTACATGTATCCATCCATGAAACCAATACCACAATCAAGATAATGAAAATATTCATCACCCTTAAAAGTTTCCTACACTTCCTTATAATTCATTCCTCCCCTAACACTGTCCCCAGGCAAACACTGATCTGTTTCTGTTACTATATATTAGTTTGCATTTTCTACTATTTTATACAAATGGAATCATAGACTATGTACTCTTTTTGGTCTGGCTTATTTCACTTAGATTATTATTTTGAAATTTATCTGTTTTGCTGTATATTTATTCTTTTTTTATTACCAAGTAATATTCCATTCTACAGATCTATACATTTACCTTTTGATGAACATTTGAGTTGATTCTAGTTTAGAGCTACTACAATTAAAGTTGCTGTAACATGTATGTATTTATGTGGGCACATTCTTTCATTTCTCTTGGGTATATTCCTAGGAGTGGAATGGCAGGGTTATGTGATAAGTATATGTTTGACTTTTTAAGGCAATGCTAAACTCGTTTCCAAAAGTGGTTGTATCATTTTATATTCCCAACAGTAGGATAAGGGAATTCCAGTTGCTCCACATTGTCACCAACACTCTATATGGTTAGTCTCAAGTTTTAGCCATTCATTGATACATTAATAGTTACCTCATAGTAAATTACTTCATTGTAATTTCTGTGTTTTCCTAATAATAAATGAAGTTAAGCATCTTTTCATGTGTTTATTTACCATTTGTATATGTTCTTCAGTGCAGTCACTTTTTAAGCCTTTTGAGCAGTTTTTAGTTGGGTTGTATGTGTTATTATTGAGCTATAAGATTTATTTATATATTTAGATACAAAGCTTTTGTTGGAGATATATATATATATATATATTTTTTTTTTTTTTTTTTTTTTTTTTGCGGTACGTGGGCCTCTCACTGTTGTGGCCTCTCCCATTGTGGAGCACAGGCTCCGGACGCATAGGCTCACTGGCCATGGCTCATGGGCAGCCGCTCCACGGCACGTGGGATCTTCCCGGACCGGGGTATGAACCCGTGTCCCCTGCATCGGCAGGCGGACTCTCAACCACTGCGCCACCAGGGAAGCCCGGATATATTTTTTAAAAAATTATCTCCCAGTCTGTGGCTTGCTCTTTTATTTTTTTCTTTTGAAGAGCAAATGTTCTGGACTTTTATGAAGTCCAGTTTTTTTTCTTTTATACTCTGTGCTTTTCCTGTCTTAGAAAAATCTTGCCAAACCCAAGGTCACTAAGATTTTCTTCTGTAAATTTTATCTCCTACATGATCTATGAACCATTTTGAGTTAATTTTTATATATGATGTAGGATAAATGTATTGTAAGGCCTAAAATTTCATGTGTTACCTTGACGCCCTTGTAACTCACAGTGCACCAAAAGCCTAAGCATGAATTCCCCTGCTTTGCCAGATATGCCCCCATCCAACAGGAAAGATTCCTCACCCTGCTAGTGTCCTTATCAGCCAGAACAGCTATATTTTATCCAGTCCTCAGCCTAATGGCTGCCATTTCACTGCCAACCCATGGAATTTTTTTAACAAGCCAGTCATATCCTCCCATGGGAACTAGGGGGCACCTCATCCTATTGGTACTACAAAGTCTGTCTCCCATGGCCCCTATGGGTTCACTCCATTCCTGAGTACAACCCCTGTGGCCCTGCATGACAGGCAGTGTCCTCCTTGGGCTGTGAGTCTATCTGACTAATAAACTATCAATCACATCTCTGTTCAATGTTGGGTGTCATGTATTTGGCTATCTCATAGTATTTAGGGTAGGGACTCCCTCCTTTACCAGTGGGGAAGGGAACCTCAGTAGAGTTGAGGGTTTTGTTTTTGTTTTTTGTTTTTTTGCATATGTCTATCCAATTGTGCCCAGCATTGTTTGTTGAAAAGTGTATCTTTTCCCCATTAAATTACCTTGGCACCTGAGTTGAAAATCAATTTACCATGTAGGTGTGGATCTATTTCTAGACACCTTATTCTGTTCCATTGATCTATATATCTGCCTTTATACCAATACTGCACTTTCTTGATTACTGCAGTTTTGTGGTAAGTCTTGAAAGCAGGAAGTGTGTATCTTCCAACTAGTTCTTCTTTTTCAAAGTTGTTTTGGCTATTCTAGTTCCTCTGCATTTCCTTATCAATTTTTGAATCGGCTTGTCAATTACTGCAAAAAAGTGACTCTACTGATTATTTTATGCTCAGGTAAATTACAACATTAGCTTAAACAAAATATAACTGGGAATGTGACAGAAATTTTATGAATTACATTTTATAATAACAAAAACTCTTTGTAGTATCTGTTTTAATTCTTTCTGTCCATTAGTGGTAAAACTATGACTTAGTAGTGACTGGGTAGATAGCCTTAGGGTCATCCTAGACTTCACCTCCACAGTGTCCAATTTGTTTTATAGATTCCATCTCCTTCATAACTCCTTCTTCCCTTCTGTATTACACTATGAGCCTTGTTTTTGGTTCTCATTCTTTAATTAATTATTAGTTAACATCCCCTGAAATCCCGGCTTCCAATCTGGTCCCTATCCAATCCACCCCTCTACTGTGACCAGAGTGATTTTTCTAAAACACAAATCAGATCATGTTACTCTCCTCTTAAAATCATTTAGTGACTCTCCAGACCATCTATAACAGTTAGTCATTTGTACATTCAAAATATTTTTATGCCTCCAGTATGCTCCAGGAACACTGCTGGGTGCTGATTCCAAACTCTCTAGCTTAGCATATGAGTCTCACCATGAAGTGGTTTCTGAAAATATCTCCAGGCACATTTCTCAGCACTGACTCACATGAACCAGTATGTATTACACATGGTTTCCTCTGCCAGAAATGCCTTTCCCATCTTCTTCATCCAGCTAACACTTACTCAGCTTTCAAAATGGTACTCAACATTACCTCTGCTGGAAGCCTTTTCTACCCATCCTGACTCAGCCCCTCCCCTGAGTTTTCACTTTATCACAGAGCTTTCCACACTGAATTATAACCACTGGTTTATTTCTTTCCTTCATTAGCTTGTAAGTTCCTTGCAAGTCCAAATCATTTCTAGTTTGACTTTGTTCCTACATCCACTAGCACAAAGCCTGGCACATGGTAAGTTCTCAATAAATAATAACAATAATGCTAATTAACATGTGAGGTACTATTCTAGAGCTTTATGTATATTATTTCATTTTCATGATCACCTTGTGGAGTAGTTCAGTTGCTCCCAGATTTTATAGATGAGGAAATTGAGGCTCACAAAAGTTAAGCAACTTGTTAAAGGACATACTGCTAACAAGTGATAGAGGAGGTCCATTTAAACCCAAAGCCTATATTCTTAAGCGCTATCAAAACTGGCTTCCTGATAGTTTAATGTATGAATGGTTAAATGAACAAATGCATTTTTCAACTTGCCTGCCTCTTATTCAATTACCCAGTTAATTTTGAATACCTGGGGAAATTCTTTCTGTAGGTTACTGCTCAGACATCTTTGTGATTCTGGTTTGGGATCCCCTCGTTCCAGTTTCCTCAAGAGTGTACTTCTTTCCATGAGTAAGTGTGCAATCTGTTCACTAGGGCTGCTCAGAGCTATTTCAGAGAAGCCTTCTTGATAAAACATTTCGACCTCCTTTATTTGCACTTCTGTTAGGAAGAAACACCAGAAACAAAATTGTTAAAAGAAATGCAGGCAAATAACTAAAAAGTAGTGGGAAAAGGTTCTCAAAAGCAGTAGATATTCTTACTACTTGCAGAAGTTTAAAATTTGTTCTTGCATAACTTTAAAGTGTATTGTTGTTTTACTGAGTGCTTACTATGTGGCAGGTATTGTACTAAGCATTTGAGATAAATCTATCTTATTTAATCTTTACAACAACCCAGTGAGGTAGGAACCATGATTTTCCCTTTTAAGAAATGAGGGCTCAGGCACCAAGAAACCAAGAAATTTGTCCACAGTCACTCAACTAATCCTGCCAAAATTCTCAATGATTTCAATATTCAGGTAGATGATTATTCCAGTCCCCTGGCTTTTCAGTTCCTTTACCAGCTAACTTCCAAAGATCTAGTCCTCTACCCCACTCAGCCACCTACTCTACAGTAATTCCCTAGACCTGGTCATTAGCCTCTATAGTTTCTGTAACCTCTCCCTAGCTTCAATTTCAAACATCCTATCCTCCAATCATCCCTTTTTATGTACTAGCAGCTCAATTTCAATAATTTTTGACCATACTGGAAACTATCATCCATTGACTTTAAACACTTTTCAGTGTTCCTTATCCCATTCCTGTTCTCACTTTCTTACCCAGCTTAGATTCTATAGTCCATCATTACAATCACTCCCTTGAAAACATTCACAACTCTCTTGCCCCTTTTTCCTTCCATTATACTTGGTGACAAAACTCCAACTCCAGCTCTTCAACAGCACACTCCAGAAGCCCGATCTGGCTACAGAAAACTGCACAGGTAGTGCTGACTGGTTTCATTTCAAACTCACGACTACTAACCTCAAGTGAGCCCTTACTGCTGCCCAGCAATCCTCCTACATTCCCCTGCTTGTTTCATCCCTCTGCCTCATCATATCTCTAATACCTCCTTCTCCATCCTCACTCTCACCTGAATACCCTACTTCTTATTTCACCAAGAAAAGAGAAGCACTCTGAAGAGAGCTTCCTCAAGCTCCCCTACCAAATCTGCCAGCTCCCTCGTACTCTTCCCTCTTGTGAGATGTAACAAACTACCCTTGGCTCCTAAGGCCAGCACGCCCCCACCCCCCTCCCTGCCTTGTGCACTGGATCCCATTCCCTCTCCTCTCAAAGATAAAACTCCTGCAGTTGACTCTTATCTCTATTGCCTCATGGAGCTTTCTTCCCAACTAATCATCTTAGAGACAAGGTATAACATCTCCCATTAAAAACAACAGTGATGAAAACAACAAAAGTTTTCCTTCAAACTCATAACGCCCTCCAGCTCCTCCACCATTTCTTCATTCCTCTTTGCAGCACAACTTTAAGAAAGGATCAAAAAAAAGAAAGAAAGGATCAACCACAGCCATGTCCCCTCCCCTTCTCCTACCATTCTTTTCTGAATTCACTCCAATGGCTTTCATATCCACCACTCCACAGAAACAGCTCTCCTCAAAGTCACAATGACGCCCATGAGACCAAATCCAATGGTCAATTACCTGTCCTCACTCCACATAGCCTATCAATGGTATTTGACCCAACTGTTCCCTTCCTTTTCTTAAAACACTTTCATCACTTCTCTTCTGGGACACCACACTCTGCTAGGTTTCCTCCTACCTTTCATGCCACTCCTTCTCAGACTCCTTTGCTGATTTCTTACCTTTCCAACCTCTAAACACTGGAATGACCTAGGGCCCAGCTCTGAATCTTCTTCTTCTTTTTACTCCCTAGGTTATCTACTACAGTCCTAAGGCTTTAAGCATTTGCTATATGCTGATGACTCCCAAATTTACATCTCTAGTTCACAATGTGTTCCAAACATATACAAAATTGCCTGCTTGACCTTTCCACTTGGATGTCTAATATTCACATCCAATGTAGATGTCCCAAAGCAAACTCTTTACTGTCTTCCCCAAATAGGACCTCCCATGGTATCCCCCATCTGAGTAGTTAGGAACTCCAATATTTCAACTGCTCAGGCCAAAAAGCTTTGGGTCACCAGTGATTTCTCTCCTTTTCTCCCACCCAACATGAAATCCATTACCAAATCATGTTAGCTCCACCTTCAAAAGACATCCTTTAATTATAGAAGCATTTCTGATGGATTGAGGTATGTGTTCCTAAAACAAACAAGTAAACTTGTATTTCGCAAAACTGCTCATTAAAAATAATGGAGCTTATGGAAAAAAGGTTGGCATAGAGCACTCAAAACCTTTGTCATTGTGTAGCTAGAGTGCTATAAAAAACATTGACAATCCTAATATTATACTGGTAGATTTAAACAGATGTGTCAAATTCCTAAAAAATAGAGGAATACTATAGCAAATATAGGACTCTGTCTTCTTTTAAAAAATCAGGTTTGCTGTAAAGGTGAGCTAACGAAGGAGCTGAGTCTGCAGAGTTGGAAACAAAGGCAAAATGCAAAAGATTAGTAATATCTTGGCAATAAGCACTTCCAAGACAAAACATGTGGCCAAACAGCCCAGAAGAGGAACATGGGATGAACGGGCTTTATGTATAAACTCCAAGGCTTGCTGGTGGGCCCAAATCATTAACATGCTGGGGAAAATTACATGTGAACTTCCACATTATAGTGACATCACTCCCCTACTTCCCAATCCTTCATGAGCTAATTTATGTTAGGAGCAGGGCATAGAGTAGCTTCTGCTTCTTACAGTATGGCAGATTAGAGCCCTGAACAACCCTGCTGCTGAGAATAACTAAAAATGTCAGAAGAAATTTTTTTTTTGCGGTACACAGGCCTCTCACTGTTGTGGCCTCTCCCGTTGAGGAGCACAGGCACCAGACCCGCAGGCTCAGTGGCCATGGCTCACAGGCCCAGCCGCTCCACGGCATGTGGGATCTTCCTGGACCGGGGCACAAACCCGTGTCCCCTGCATCGGCAGGCGGACTCCCAACCACTTCGCCACCAGGGAAGCCCAGAAGAAATTTTTAAAACTCTTAGAATGCAACCACCATATGAACAAAACTAGAATGCAAGCTTTTAAACCAGAAGAAGAAAACTCAATTATCCAATGGATAACAAAAAAGGGGAAAAAAATGAAACCCGAGTGTAGTACATATGAATTATGTCCTGTGATTAGCTCAATTTTCTCTGCACCTGAGATTCAAAATACAGAAAAACCTTCCATCAACAGACCATTATGAAAGGAAGTTCTAAAACGAAAAAAGGAAAATGATCCCAAATGGGATATCTGAGATGCAAGGAAAAATGCTGAGCAAAGAAAATCATAAATGTGTGGCAAATGTAAATAATCATTGACCATATATCATAATGATATCTAATTTATGGAGTTAAACAAATACAGTATTCTAAAGGGGTCCTATCTGTACCTTCCCTTGTAGCTTTGGAGCACTTAATAAACATTTCCTGAGCCCTTAACATGCTAGGTACTTTACGAGGCTGGTGCTGTCGAAAACACGGAAACCAGGAAGACTAGAATGAGATCTCTGCCCCAGAAGAGCTGACACAGGTACTTAGGACATAGTGTTGTAAGTGCTGTAACTGACATTAAAGAAAATCACCACTCTGTAATCTCTCACACACATTTGAGAATATTTCAGAATGCATACCTTAAAAAGACAGGTAGAAAATACACCTAAAACATTACAAGTACTTTTCTTTCTTTTTTATAAATTTATTTATTTATTTATTTTTGGCTCTGTTGGGTCGTCGTTGCTGCGCGCAGGCTTTCTCTGGTTGCCGAGAGCGGGGGTTATTCTTCGTTGTGGTGCACGGGCTTCTCATTGTGGTGGCTTCTCTTGTTGCAGAGCACGGACTCTAGGCACGTGAGCTTCAGTAATTGTGGCTCGCAGGCTCTAGAGCGCAGGCTCAGTAGCTGTGGCGCACAGGCTTAGTTGCTCCGTGGCATGTGGGATCTTTCTGGACCAGGGCTCAAACCCGTGTCCCCTGCATTGGCAGGCAGATTCTTAACCACTGCACCACCAGGGAAGCCCTACAAGTACTTTTCTTGAGGTGGAGGATATGTAGTAATTTTTTTTCCTTCCTTCTACTTTTACACATTTCCCAAATTTTCTGTAATTGTCTCATGTTAATTATTAGAATTAGGGAAAAAATTAAAATTTACATGTTTACAAAAGGAAAAATTACCCGGTTTGAGTTGGAGCCCTTTAAACTCATGTCTAGGCTGCTTGCTTTCCTTTTCATAACCATGAGAAAATGCTTCCTTTTCGTCTGGTAAGTTACAGACACGGTCTGCATAATTTTCTACCTAAGAAGAAAATAATACATTTTCTTACAAGTCTATGAAGTGAAAGAGCCATTAAGAGATCACCATACTATCAATGTTTATAATTAAGAAATAAACAGAAAATTCAACTTTGCTTAAGTGTGGGTCTCTCTCCCTAAACTTCCTTCCAGCTGTCATATGTTATCAGACACTATTTACCATAGATAGGATGACACATCACCACAAACTTCTGGGACAGTCACAATCGCTGATATTTTTTTCCATTAACAAATCAGGTTTCAAATCAAGTCTCCTTATCTATGGTTTAGGAAATATGGTCATGATACTCAGGAACAGAGAAGTATCTACACAGTATTTTATATCTTAAGCAAAACGCATGATTAAGATGTCTTAAACGCTAATAGGAGCTTGTATTAAAATAAACTATTGGGTATTCTTTAAAAATGGTTTCTGATTAATATGACAGCTTCACAAAAGGCAAGACTTTTATGTGGCTAATAATGATAGATTGAAAGCTAACTATATGCTCCAGGTACTATGTTAAGGACATCAAATATTGAGTTTTCACCACAACCCTATGACACTGTTATCTCCCACTTCATAGGTGAGTGTGGCTGAGAGAGGCTGACGGACTTGTGTTGTCAAGCGAAGCGGAAAGGGAGGAGCCGGACTTCACACTGAGGTGGGCCAGAGCCAGAGCCTGAGCTCTTACTATGCCAAATTACTTAGACGGAGACTACCAAAATAACTGCATTTTGCTGAATTGTGTTGAAGCCTTTTTCGGGGACAACTGCTCAGAATATGAACCAAAAGCTGAATGATACAGTAGAAGGAACACAGAACCGCAGTCCAACTTTATCACTCCCTGGTATGCTTCAGTTTCCTCCTCTTTAAAATGGCAGGAACAATACTACCTATTTCTAATAATAACAGCTATAATTTATTGAATACTTGCTGGGTGCCAAGTACATATTTGAAATGTTTTATACACGTTAATATGTGTAAACCTCACAAATCTTTTGAAGGAGCTGTTATCATCTCCAACTTACGGAAGAGAAATTTCAAGCTCAAAGAAGTTGAGTAACTTGCCCAAGGTTACACAGAGAGTCAGTGCCAAAGGCAATTTTTCACCCCCAACTGCCTAATGTTAAAGTTCACAGTTTACTATGCTATCCTGCTTTTGTTCTAAAGGAGCTGTACTCTTCTTTAAGAGTTTGGAAATCAAACTGCCCTCTAAGAGTTAAATTTAAAAATCAACAAGTTAGCTGAGCTGAGCTGTCAAAACACAACAGCGTGATCTGCAAGCAACCTGAGAAAATTTTATTAACTCATTTAAAGAAAGTAGCTTATATGTAAGAAAGTAGGTTGATCAGTACTGGACACATCAAAAAGAGTGATTAAAGAGTCAAAAGGTGCCATTATCTGCTCATCTAAGGGCTAGGTACCCTGGTTCTAGGGTATAACAGGTCCAGAAATAAGGGCAGGTATGGATAGCTTTATGGTGTAAATCTGGCTATCTTAGGTAGTGCTCTAAAAAATTAGAATCATTTGTTCAGCAAGTAGACATTTGATTAAAATTCGACTTCCTATGTAGTGTGCCTGTAGGGAAAAAAGGCATCAGTCACAGGATATATGTGTCTGGTTCCTTTGGCAGTTATACTTCTTACTGTCAACTAAAAAGCTGGTATCTATTTTTCTACAAACTTCTCTGTGAGTTTGGTCAATACAAGGTCACCTTTGAGAAGCAGATCCACTCACAGTACGCTGACTAATCAGGTTTCTAAGCCTACTAGCAGGACAGTCAGCTAGAGGGTTGGTTATTGAGACAAGGATGAATTTACCAAGATAATGAAAGCACCTTGAGCAGACCTATTTGGATATTCAACTAGTCACCTCTGGGCAATGTCCTGTACATGTACTCTATTGGAAATCAATACAGCTTGTTGACATATTTCATTAAAAAAAAAGTGTACACGTGGGTGCTTTGCAAATTACACAGTGATATTCAAATATTGGTTTTTAATATGTTAATATAATGAAGAACAATGAACAAAACCACAGCCATCTTTTTTTCTTTTCTCTTTGGCTGTGCTGCACAGCATGCGGAACTTCCCTGACCAGGGATTGAACCCATGCCCCCTGCACTGGAAACATGGGGTCTTAACCACTGGACCACCAGGGAAGTCCCAAAACCACAGCTATCTTAAAACTTTATGATATTAGTTCTTACTTCTTTAATTTCTTCCATGTGCTTCCCTGACAGCTCTTCTAGACTTCTGGTAGCAGTCCTCAGCCTGTCTTTGCTGTAACAAGCACCAGACAAAGTAGAGTTGTTCTTCTGTAAAGGCAAGGAGTTCAATCCCTTCTTTCTCAAGATGGTGAAGTAAGTCTTCCAATTGAACTTTTCCCTTGATAAAAGAGATAAGCATATGTGTATGTATACACACGTGTAAATATACAACTGAGCATGCAAGAAATCTCATATGTAGAGTTAGACTCTCTACAAAGTATAGTTTAGTTTTCCTATTAATTTATGGTTATGTTATCCATTTATAATGAGCACGTACATGAAACAGCTAGCAATAGAAAAAAATATAAAAGCTTTGAAGAGTTGTATTATATCTTCTAAAATAAGAAATGACATGAAATATATGCATTAAAAAAATATCAGCTTTCTGTCTGCCCAGTTCTGAAGTTTGCAATTTAATAATCTGAAAATCTCCCACAGGCCCCTTGCGATGTTATAAATTCCAAAGAAGTTTCTGTCTATTCTTTTGAATATTTAGAAATAAAAGGACTCCTCTGGAAGCTAGAGAGCCCATTAATTATGTACTCTCAAGGAACTATTTTGCTCACAGAATATGTCTTATAATTTTTGTTGACTTCTAAGTCATTCAACTCTCTTCTAAAACTTCTTGATCTAAGCCTGCCATAGATATTGTCTAATTATTTTTAACTTGGAAGTAGTCATGCTACATAACAGCTTGCAGTACATGGTGGGGGAGAGATAAATGTCTGCTGATTGATGAAGTGGTATCTGTGTTACTAGAATCACTAACTGTGAATAAGACTTGCTGGTACAATCAAACATAACTTTTAACCAAGTTAATCTGACCCAGATTGTAGGGATAAGCATAACTGTTATTGTACTGCAGCTAGTCTACATAATTATATTCAGTTTTGCTTTTTAAGAGCAAAACTATATTTTGATTATTTTTATCTTTTCTTGCTAAGTTTTCCAGAGTCTCATCCCTTTCACATCAACAGTTTTTGTTGATGATATACAGAATGTTAATTATCATCTGATACATTAAAAAAAAAAAAAGGGGACCCAAATCTGAATCTTTGTGCCCCCATGTGTCCTCCCCATGACTTATAGCTAAAAGTCTTCTTGGGCTCCTCCCCACCCTACCCCCATCGTCTGGTTCGCACTCTTACCCTCCTCCCTACAAGGGTTTTTAGCACTATTCAGCTCCTTGTGGTTTTAGTCCTGGGTATCAGGGCACCTAAGACACTAGGAATACATTACATTCTATGAGGCCTATTTGTCAATACAGAAAAATGCTTATGTTATAATAAAGAGAAAAAGTAGACGTAAAGGTATTATTACAACTATGTAAAAACCAGACACAGAAGGAAAACAATGGAAGCAAACACATCAAAATGTTAAAATACAGTTGTGATAAACTGATGAGATTGTGAATAATTAGAAAACAAATGTTTGAATTATTACATGTCCTATACTGTGACTAGCTTGCCCCCGGAGAGTAGCATAACCCCCATCCCCCATGTTGTGGGGTGGAGTGGGAGAGTCTTAGGCTAGAGGAAGTGGAAAGGAGAAGGGGATGGGGGATACTCAGAATACCTTTGGATCCTTGGCTTCTGGGAGATTTGGGGTATCGGAAGGTAAGCAGGGATATAGGAAGAGGGGGCTTGGCTGGTCAGGAGGGCGGTAGAGGCTGCAAGTCAATACCCAACTCATCCAAGCTCCTAAACTGAACACCCTTCCAAAGCCAGAGATCTTTAACCTCCATTCCACTTAGTCATCCATGCCCATGGCTACAACCAAGCTCTTGCCATAGCCTAAACTACTGATGAAATCCTTCAGTCCTCAGCTCCAAATGTCCCACTCTGACCACCACCTTCTGCTCTTTTTATTGTGTGTGGTAAATTCATGAAACTTAAAATTTACCATTTTAACCATACTTAAGTGTAGAATTCAGTGGCATTAAGCACATTCACACTGTTGTGCAATCATCACCACTATCCATTTTCAGAACTTTTCAGTATCCCAAACATAAACTCTGTACCCATTAAACAATGACTCCCCATTTCCCACTGTATTCTGTAGCTATAAATCTGCCTATTCTAGGTACCTCATAGAGGTGGAATCACACATTTGTCCTTTTATTTCTGGCTTATTTCCCTTAGCATAATGTTTTTAGGTTTCATCCACTTTATAGCATGGATCAGAATTTCCTTCCTTTTTAAGGTGGAATAACATGGCATTGTATGTATTTTGTTTATCCATTCACCTGATGGACATTTGGGTTGTTTCCACCTTTTGACTATTGTGAATAACGCTGCTATGAACACTGGTGTAAAAAGTATCTGTTTGAGTCCCTGCTCGTTGTTTTGGAATTGTTGGATATATAAATCTATGTTTAACTTTTTGAGGAACTGCCATAAAAATATAAATAATAACCATAGTAATGGGTATGAAGATGTTGCTTTCTTAAACTATACTTATTCTATAATAACAGTTGAATGCTTCAGTCCCTGGACCATTACATCCTCTCTCAAACTACCAGAAACTCTTTGGTTTCACTTATTTCCCCCTCAAGCCTGGACCCAACTGTTGTTCATTTCAATCAATCTCTCACCAATGTCCCCAGTTATCTAGCTCCTTGTCCCACCTTCCCTGCAAATCCAAACCCAGGGGAAAGTTTGACCATTTGACTTTTCTCTGCCTATTTTAGTTTGCTGAGTTGCTGGTAGAGAAAAATGCAACAAGTATGCAGACTGGAGCCACTACAAATCCATGGTCTGCAACCTGAGCCAAGCTCCTTTACTTGCATAGGTCATTCTATGCGCTTTGCCAGCTTCTGTTACCATTTCACTCGGTAAATATTCAGGATTTCCACCTCTCCCATCAAACTCCAAATCTCACCTCTCCCCTCTGCTGGTCGACGACCTTGTCTCCCATAGCACTAGTAAAACTAAGGCCATCATAAAACTCTGGCAGCTTCTTCGGCTACCACCAATACATTAAACTTCATCTTTCCCTCCAGGAGGAGCTTTCCATCCTCCTAACCAAAGCTAATTCCTTTACCTGTGTTCTAGATCCCATCTTCTATTGCTTCCTCATGGAAGCTTCTTCTTTTCTGTTTGCTCATTATCTCCCTCTCTATTGACGTTGTGCCCTTAGGTCAAGAGGTCTCTGATCTTGAAAATAAAGATACAAAAATAACTCTTCTTCGATCCCACCATATCCCCCTCAAGTTAGTGTCCTCTTTCTCATGTCTTCCACACTCCTCAAATCACTGCATTTAGCTTCTGCTCTTACAATGATGCTCAAAATGCCAAATCCAGGGAATTCCCTGGTGGTCCAGTGGTTAGGACTCTACGCTCTCACTGCCGAGGGCCCAGGTTAAATCCCTGGTCGGGGAACCACAAGCCATGTGGCCAAAAATTAAATAATTAATTTTAAAAAATGCCAAATCCAACTAGACGTGTTTCTGCTCTTTTTATTTACGACCGCTGCGCAGTATCTGCCCACTCCTTTCTCTGTTCTATGATGTCACGTCACTTTCTCCTGTTTTCACTCTTACCTCCCTGGCCTTTCCTCCCCTGTGCTCTTCCTGGGCTCCTCTTCCACAGACCTGTCAAACGCCACCATTCTTAAGGACCCTGTCTTTGGCTCTCTGCCCTTCTCACTATCATGGGGATGAATAGCTCGGGCAAAGAAATCTGACATACCTTCGTTCAATCCCTGGCTCCATCACTTTATAGCTCTGTGACTAACACAAGTCATCTAACTTTTTAAAACTTTGCTTTCCCCCAAATAGAATGGATATAATAGTAAGGCCTACCTCATTGGGTCGTTAGGAGGATTAAATAATAATCCATCTCTGCTAAGCTCCAGGTCTATCTAGAAAAAGTGGAAAGAAACAGAAATACACTGAAGTTAGAACAAATACAAGTGCAGGTGGCAGAAACTGCCAGCTGTCCTTCAATATGTATTCTTCCCTTTTTCTGAAGAAATAAGACATTTAATTTTTTTGACTGATCACAGGGATGCCTGCTTTCAGCTTGATACAGCTGTGTGACTAAGTTCTGACCAATGGGATGTAAATGGAATTGTGTGCCACCTAGCCTAGAAATGTCCTTAAAGGAACAGGATGCCCTCTTCCTCTTCCTCTTCCTTTCTACTGGCTAGAATGCAGACAAGATAGCTTGAACCTTGAGCAGCCATCCCAGACACCATGAGGCGGAAGCCACAGGCCATGGATAATATAGTATCGCGAGAGAAGAAATCTGAGTCTCTGGCAATTTCAAAATGCGGCCCTATCACTTCTGGTCTGCTTTATTCTTGACTTTTATGTGAGAGAAATACATTTCTTTTTCAAGCCATTACTATTTTAAGTTTTCTCACCTTTACAGCTGACCAATCCCAACTACTCAGGAGGGTTACTGGAAGAATATGATACAAGAGCATATGCCGCAAACTAAACCTAGCTACATGGGAAATGGATATGGGACTGGACAGCCATTACTAGTCTATCCTGACCCATGAGGTCTTTGTCTATGGGTTTCCTTGTGAATCTGCTCCCATTTACTTGTTTCTCTACATGGATGGACTTTCTCTGCTTGCTTACTCATCAGCTAAAAACAGCCATCGAAGTCCTAAGCCTATGTAATTTTTCAGATTAAGTCATTCCTGTTATCTACCACTTAGTTCAAATTTATGAAAGAGAGACAATTAATTATTTGTTGCTCACCCAACGGATTATGTCCCTCTCTCCGAAGTTAGTTGTACAGTATTCCTCATTCAGTCAGTTGTGGCTGGGATAGGTTGGAAGTAGGGGTACAAATACGGCCACCAAAGCCTACTCTTTAAGCAAGCATTGGTGGAGAGGTACAAGTTCCAGGGAAGAGTATGTAGGCTAGGAAGGCAGTACAAAATGAGTCTACTATTTAAGACCAATGCATATCCAACTCTCTAGTGAACAACTCAGTTTGAACAATCCACTCATCTTTCTCTTATACCTGCTCCTCCTTCTGTATTCCACAGTTAATAAAATCACCATCAGTATATAGCTTCCCAAGCCAGAAACCTAGGGGTTATCCTTAGCCCCTCCTTATTCATCCCCCTCTCATGGACAACCAGTACTGAATTTGTAGATTCTACATCTCTTATGATTTTCCAGTTCATCCTCTTAGTTTAGCCTCTCCTCATCATTTGACCAACTTAGTGTAACAGCATCCTTAACTGATTTCCCTGCTCCCGGGCTGGCCCCCATCCAGTCTGTACTCCACAAAGCTCTCAGACTGACCCTTGTGAATGCAAGTCACTTGCTGCTTAACATTCGCATTGCTTTCAGGAAGAGTTTGAACCCTTAGCTTGGCACCAGAGAGTCTCCACAAGCTGGTTCTCGCCTGTCTCTCTCGTCTTATCTCCTGCCACACCTTGACAGCCCTTCATGCCAGTGTACGGACTGATCCCCATCATACTGCTTATTCCATGACTTTGAATGTTTGGGTCCCTCTGCCTGGAATCCTGGGTCCTTCTGCCTGTTCTGCTCTGACATGCCAGAACTTACATTTTTCCAGTGGATTTATTGAGACGCGATAGTTGAGCAATTCAAAAATTCTAAAAATGCAGATCTTGAGGTAATACAAATTCATTCTTTGAATTCTAAATGCTTTGACATCTAAACTGTGCCTAAAATTGCCCACATAACAAAGTATATAAGAATACTGTTCTTTAAAAGGAGATACTGGGGCTTCTCTGGTGGCGCAGTGGTTGAGAGTCCGCCTGCCGATGCAGGGGACACGGGTTCGTGCCCCGGACCAGGAAGATCCCACATGCCGCGGAGCGGCTATGCCCGTGAGCCATGGCCACTGAGCCTGCGCGTCCGGAGCCTGTGCTCCGCAACGGGAGAGGCCACAACAGTGAGAGGCCCGCGTACCGCAAAAAAAAAAAAAAAAAAAAAAAAAAAGGAGATACTGAATAAATTAAGTATCTTAAAAAGCCACTGTCGGGAAAGAAGCACATCCTGTAGCGTTTTGGGGCTTCCAAAAATGTCTAGATGTAAAGAATGAGGCAGTAAAGCTGTCAAAGCAAACCGAGACAGAGACAAAGAATTTTAAATGGGAGGAGGGCAAAAAGAATGGGTGCAGTCATTTCGACTTGTTCTTATTTCTCCTAGTAGATGCCCTCCAACTACAGTGCCAGGATCATACCTCATGCTACAGCACATCTCCTGGCTCTGAGAAAAGGATGAACTTTGGTTCCCATGGTCTTCGAGTGACATAAGGGAACACAGTAAAGAGTATGGCCATGAAAACTGAGATATCCACTTGGGTTGTTCATCCTAGCCCTCTTTCTTCCTCCTACTCAAATATAATTTAAAACTTACAGATGTCTTAAATACAGTATATATTATACCTTCTATTCCTTTTCAATCCCTGAATAAAATGAGAAAAATACTTTTTTTTAGAAGTTCAGAACAATGCATCAATGTTTAAACTTAAAATATAAAATTAAGTGAAAAAGAAAGGCAAAATGTACACTATAATTATAACTATGTAAAAAACGTATGCACATAAGCAAGGACTGACACAACAGAAAAATGAACTGTTGATATGTTGAACTCAGCACTACTGACATTTGGGGCTGGCTAATTCTTTCTTGTGGGGGGTTGTTCTGTGCCCATTAGAATGTAGAGCAGCATCCCTGGCTTCTACTAACTAGGTGCCAGTTATACATCCCCAGTAGTGACAACTACAAATGTCTCCATCCATTGCCACATGTTCCTTACGGAGCAAAATACCCCCACCCCCGTCACAGGTTTAGAACCACTGGGCTAGGGGTGAGAGGAAAATTTTTTTTAATTTTATGTTAATATTGCCATAATGATGTTTGTTCAATAAATACATATTGGAAGGGGAAAGGAAAACTCCTTACCATATAGCATCTAACAGCCCCTTTTTTCAAGAGTTAGAATTTATTCAGTTCCCATTTAATGTGAAAAATTGAAAAAGCTGCAGAATTTGTTTTTCTTTTCCAATCTACTATAAAAAAGAAAGCTGAATTTCTCAGTATTTGGAAACCTGACTTGGCTTTAAGCATGAACATCACAAATAACTGCTGTAATTGGCCTGAGAAATAAAAATATCTAAATCATTCTATCCCCACAAATACCTGTTAAAAAGGTACACTTTGCATATCTTCAAAATAACTTTACATTTAAGAATAGTAAGACTCAATGAGAAACACATACTTTAAGACAAATTAAATAAAGTTTTCCATGCTAAAATACAATTGCACTGGATCTAAATAAATCATATTCTATTTTTAAGTCCTCTCTGTTCCAGTCTTTTTAGGACTATTAAGCCTGCCCCCTTGCCAAAAATATTTATATTCAATCATTCCTCCTGTTTTTTGTTGTTGTTGTTGTTGTTGTTTCTTGACTCATATCACAAGGGATGTTTCTGATTAACAAACTGACATGAAGAGGAGGCATAAGAACTGTTTCAAGCATCTCCTTTCCCGAAAATTCTATCGTATCACGGTTTTGGATTCATATGGACTTAAAGTTGAAATCTTGTTACATGATCATTCTGAATGATCTTTTCACATACATGAATGCATCACTAAAATGTATGCCTAACACAGTATTCACTTAAGCAAGGAACAATCTTCCTTCTTTATATACGACTGAGATAAGCCCAAAAAATGCATTTTGATTTTTTTCCCCTCCACTTTCAAAACACACTTGTAGAAATTTACTGTTTGTATTTACCAAAGTGTGCTTCTCCATTCTCGTCTCTAAGTTTACCCGAGACAGAAAGCTTGCCGTAGCACAGAGAAACAAAGAAAATCTTCCAAACGATTCCAGGACTGGAGAATGTGAAATACTTATATACCCAAAGCATTGTAGCAGGAAAGAAGGAGGTCGTATAGAGATGACAGAGGTGGTGGAGAAGAATGGACATTCAGGAGTGTGCAGTGTGGACAAGAAAGGGTGAGAATGGCTGTGGAATGAGTAGGATGAGAAAATTGGTGCTCAGGATAATGAGAGAAGTGGATGAGGTTGTAGCTTGAAAGGCAGAAGGTAACTGACTTGATAACGCCTGATGTTGAGGATACAAAAGGCCTCCGGAGCTTCATCAGGAATTAAAGTTCTGCATGGCGAACATAGGGCAAAACGGAGAAAACGGCAGTTCTTTGTTTACAGGCCGACAACCAGGGGAATCCGTGGCTCGGTGGACTTTGTCATGGCCTGGACCTTCAGATGCAGTCTCTGTGCAGGGGTGAGTCTTCGCCTGGAAAGTGAGAAAAGGAACGTCTACCTAACAGACTGAGGGTTCTAATCCCTCTTTAAATAAAAGCAGCAGCCTAATTCTAAAGGCCTGCGGCGGGTGGGTCCCCGGAAACCGGCGAGTCCATCCTCAGGCAGAGAAAGGCCAAGCCAGGTGAGTCTCTTCTGTCGTTTAGGGCCCTGCTGGGCAGAAAAGCAGGAAAGACCTGGAACGCTAAAAAAAAAAAAAAAAAAAAAAAAAAGAGCGGAGAATAGCTGCTTTCCTCCTTGGGGCTACGGCAGCAACCTCAGGAACCAGGCCGGAAACTGTCCTTTGGAGAGAGCGGTGAGTGTCCGGGGGCCGCTACGCTCCCCCGCTGCTCAGAGGAGAGCTGCAGGTGCCGGTCCGGTCACGGGCGTCATAGCAACCGCGCTCTCTGCGGAGATGCCGCGTCCTTCCGGCGGGAACCATAGAAACGACACGCACCATTGGCTCAGGGGCTGTGCTTCCTGCCAGAGACCATTGCTACGGCGCAGAACATTGGCCTCTGGCTTAGCTCCGGGAACGAAGGTACGGTTCATCCCATTGGCTCTGTAGTAACCATGGTAACGTAATGGCGTGTATTTGCAACTTTAAGTATAAGTTTTGCCACAGGGTGTTTATAGTTCTCAGGTAGCTTCCAGCCAGACCTTATCGAGAGCCCCAGCCTATTAAACTTGGATTTATTTTTCTAGAAGTAACTTCATCTTAAAGGGGGAGGTTGCTAGGTCAGGAGTTCTGAATTTTAGGTCAGAATCTGTCACTCATTACCTGGGTGGGGCACCTAAGACAAATCACAACACTTTTGGAATCGGCTTATTATTGTAAAAATGAAGAAACCGGACTTGACTAGAACTATCCCTAAAGCTGAAGTCCTTCAGAAGCCCTAAGCACTGAAAATTCGGTTTATGCGAACAGTATCCTCCACCTATGTAATGCAAAATAAAAATATCTGAAAGACACAAAATTTAACATAGCCTCGGTTTTTATCATCTTCATTTAAATGCTCTTACCGCAAGATTCTAGTTAGTTCATCAAAGCTCGATTTTACTCATGTTTTGGGGCCCTTGCTTTGCTGGTATCCCAAACACATACTTGACATTTCTTAGTCTTATTCTAGTTTCTCATAGGATCCTTTCCAAAGTTTTGCCGGTTCTACATGCATTATCTGGACGGATCTTATCCCTTACTTTCTAGAAGTGCTTCAATCTCTCCCTCTGGCACCAGAGCCCTTGCAAGTGTTTTTCTCTCTGATCTGAAATGCTCACCACCATCACCTCCAGCCCACTTAACTTCTATGTAGCAGTTCAAGCGTCATTTCCTCCTCAAGGATACTTTCCTTAGTCCTCCGATCTAGATCAAGTTCCTTATTTGCTCTCATTGACTTATGTTCCTTTTCATTCTTAGGTTATTTTTCTGTCCGAGCCGTGGCTTGGGATTGAACCCGGCCACGGCAGTGAAAGCGCCGCATCCTAACCATTAGACCACCCTCATTCTTAGTTTTCTTTCATTCTTTACACACTTCCACTTACTGATTAAACAAACAAACAAACAACTTCTTGGAATTTTTACATGTGTAAATACTATTTAAATACTCTGAATGGAAACTAAACTGAATTGGAAAACACTAAATAATCCCATTTAGGGTAGTGGTGGTTGTTTTTAAGCATTAACAAAACACAACAGAAAATGGTTCCCAAGGGAAGTAATAATTATGATAAAAACAAACATTAGAATCACTTCTAGTTCTAGCTCCATTTATCCTCACTGTACAGTAAAAGATAATGATAGCCATCATCCACATAAGCTATAGATGTAGGGAAGAAAATCAATCTTTTATTTCATGCCCCTTTAGTACTGCAGCCACTGCCTAGTCTGTTGCTTTTTAGGTTTTGCCAATTGGACCAGAAGTTAATTTAAAATCTTTGTTCAATAGGATTTCTGCTTCCAGAGAAGTCCTGATTGCTGCAGTTATTTTTCCTCTGCTTCCTGATTTAATAAGTCACATTTCCTAAACACTTCACCTGAGGTATTTAGATGTATCTTAGCACTTCTATTCATAACTTTTCCATTAAAGTTTATTGTACTTCTGTTATCAGACACACTTTGGGCTACCCTTCCCAACTCACTCCATGAATTGCATTTTAACTCATTTATGTGAGGTAGAGTACTTGCTTCTACCTAGTTCTTAATGGTAGTTTTTCACATTACACTCCGGACCATCCTATGGGTCATTTAGGGTATTTCTCAGGACTCCACTTCTTTTGCACTCCCAACTCAAAGCCCAGGACAGCGGGAGCTTTGAAAACACTGCCTTACTAAGTGAGAAAAACAGCAATTGCAACCATTTATTGAATGTGAATTACGTGCCAAGTGCCAGACTCATGCTTTACCTTCACCATTTTATTTATTTAATCCTCACAACAAATGGTGTTATTTTGCAGAGAAATTATTGCCATTTTATAGATGAGGAAACTAAGTCAGGTATCTAAGTTTACAATGCTAATCGGTGGCACAGCTGGAAGGGTCTAACCTGACTAAGATGACTCCAAAACCCATACTCTTTACCACCTTGTAATGCCTCCTTCAGGGCAGTGGCCACCAACTGGGCCCTGCATGGCCCCAGGTAGAAGCCCCGGTTAACTTTCCCTCAAGAGCAGTTCTAAAATATTTAAAAGGTAAATTCTTAACTCAAATATGGAGTGAGTCTAGGACAAGAAGCAAGGAGTAAATGTAGTGGGACAATCATCATTCTATAGGTAATCTATCTTTGGGGAGGTGTCCTTCTCTCCTACTCCCATCTTTAGTAAATTTCAAAAAAAAAAAAAAAAAAAACCCAAAAAACAAAAACATCATCCTTTCCATTATGTTGGCTTTGGGGCACACACTTTATTGTACTTAATTTTTTATATATCCATTTCCCAAACTAGACATGTTTATTCATCTTTTGAATCCTCAAAATCCTCAGGGCCTATCACATAGTAGGCATGAACAAATATGTGCTCTTCAAAGCATGGCCATTCATGCATCCATAATCCCTTTTACAGTATGAAGAAGATTGGTATTCAGGCCCCACATGTATATTTTGAGGAATATAATTCCCAATAAGCTTTTTTTTTTTTAAGGTGAGAAACAACTTGAATCATTTTCAAAATCAAAATAACATTCAGGTGAGTGTGTCAGGTGGTTTGGTCATAACTGCTTTACCTTTGTTTTCATGTTTTATGAGTATTAAAAGACCTTTTAAAGACAAACACCAAGCAATATTCGTCTGCACACCACTCACTGCTTTTCCCCTTCATTTTCTGTCTTTATGAAAGCAAAGGATTTATTCTAGTTCTCACCATCTGTAAGAGCCCTGGTCCACTGAACAATTTTTGATCTTATAAATAAAGGCTTTTTACTTCAGTTTTTGTCATGTATAAAAGCGGTATGTCGAGACTGAAGATCATCCACTATCTTCTCTTCTATCTCTATGCCTTTTCCTACTTCTTCCTCTGATAACAGTAACTTGGTTTCTGACTCTTTGGTTATAATAACCACAAAGGTCCGTCGTGAATCAAGGATGTTAGCCACCACCACTTGATGTCGATAAATTTCCAAAGCATTCCGAGCACGATCAATTACAATGGAGGGGTCAGTCTCCAACTTAAAGGAAATTATAAATGCTTTGGGAGCCCAGTCTTTAACCAAAGGAGAAAGCATTTTTGGCACCATCTTCATTGTTATCTGTATTGGAAAAAGAGAAACTTAATAAGCAAACAAGGTTACCACCTACCGACCAGGTCAATCTCAAGGGAAACTAAAGAAGCAGAGACTCAGATGTTTGGCTATGTCAGTTTAAGTGGGATTTCTCACTTCAAACTTTTTAAAGCATATTAAATGCTTACTTAAAAGCCTTGACTTTGTAGTGTTCATAAGGATGCCTGATTTCAAAGCTTCATACATATTCTGGGGCAAACCATGTCTTATGAATTAGCCCTGCTCTGCAACCCTCATCGCCATTAACAGAACTCTAAAGAACAGCATTACATTTTCTCAAACATTCCCTTTTATTTTTTAAACCAAACCCTCAAATAAACAAATGCAAATAATCTGTTTATGCAAATGTTACTTTGGCAGACATTCAAATAAGGCTGAGTTTTTAAACCTCTCAGCCTAAAATATTTCTTGCATTGCTAGACTGGCTATTTGATTCCATTTAAAAATTGTAACTTGTAAAAAATAAAATAAAATTGTCACGTACCATCTTAGCACTGAGGAAACAGAAGTGACTGTATTTTCATTCACTAAATACTACTATATTATTCTCAATCCCTTCTAAGGGGAATGTTGAGTCGTTTTGTGTACTTTCAAGATAGAACTAAGAATGACAGGAATTACAGGATAAACTAAAGCTCCCAGAATTTAAAAAGTATGAAATCACTAAGCTAACCATCAGGATGTCCCCTCAAAGAGTTAGCAAGTGTGATAGGGATCACATACCCATTCCCCGCTTTATTTTTCTCCTTAGCATTTATCACTACCTAACATAGTATGCATTTGACTTACTTATTGTCTCCTCTGCAGAATATAATCGAAACAAGGGCACAGTATGTTTCTTTTCACTGTTTTATCTCCAGGTCCTATAATAGGGCCTGGCATATAGTAGGTACTCAATAAATACGTGTTGAAGAAATGAACAAATGAACTATTCTACAAAGTCAGAAAGTGCCCCACAGGTAGTTTCTCCTATTTAAATTCTACTTGTATCACCCAGTAAATGACTAAGCATTCCCTCAGGTTCCAGGTAGCCAGATCATCTCAGCTTCTCAGCCACACCACAACCTTCCCCATACCACTTCCTTCAACTGCAACAATAACCACCATCTAATCACCCCCCACCACTCTCTCTAATTCACCTTTCATACTGATGCCAGAATGTTCTTCTCAAACAAAAACTTTATCTCATTCTCCTAGTTTGGTTTCCCTTGGCTCCACAGGATAGAGTTCAAGCTCCTTAAGAAGGAATACAAAATTTTCTACGTAGGAAGCTGTCTCTTCAGTCTGCCCTCCATCCCCACCACTCTCCAGCCTTACCAAACAACTTCAGTTCACAACACGCTGCCCATTTCCAAACTCCAATCGTTTACTCTATCTGGAGTGACCTTCCCTACTTTGCCTGGTACACCCTCTGCTCATCTTTTAAAACCCAGTTCAAGCCATCTCCTCCAGAAAGCCTTGACTTTCCCCGAGATTCACTCACCCCATGCTCTGACTTCACTTTGTACGTACCTCTACTAGAGTATTTATCACTCTGTACTGTAATTATGTCTGTGTCCAGCAACCTCACTAGACTGTGAGGTCCTTGAGAGAGAGCGGTGTCTTAGTCATCTCTGATCCCTAGTGCCTAGCACATACGGCCATCTCCAGATCAAAAGGAAATTAACCCAAGACTGGTTATAGGGAATCAGATCTCTGGAAGAGAAGCGCCCATCACCTGCAGTGGGCCCCCAGATGACTGGATCTTGTGTTCAGGCATTTCAGACACAGGAACATAGAAATCTGACACGGCCGCAGCCAGGTAAAACATCGCAGAAGAGCCTGCAAAAAGAAGCACAGGGTGTAATAAATCGGAGAAGGGTATGGGGTCAGCTCCTTTTCAACTCAGGTTCCCCCGCTGTGAGAGCCGTGGGTAAAAAGGGGGTAAGGGGATGCGCGTCTTGGGGGAAAGGCTCTGCCTCCCGGCATCCGATGGACTCCTAAAGGCACGCACCTAGCGGATTGAGCGCCTGGGCTGCAGCCTGCAGCAGATGCAAATAGTCTGCCAAAGTGGTGAACTCTATGGCCAGGAAGGTGCCGGCAGCCTCAGCCTCCTGGTAGCTCCGCAGAGCCGCGGCGAAGCCCGGGAGTGCCTTCTCCTCCGCCTCCAAGCTCAGCAAGCCCGAAGCCGCTCGGCTGGAGGGCCGCAGAGCCGACAACCAGGTCTGGGGCGGGAAGCGGTGAGCAAAGGGGAAGGCAGAGCGAGCACGGTACAGAAACAGGACCCCGTAGCCCGCGGCCAGGAAGGCTTCGGCCGAGGTAGCACCGCGCCGCCCGCTGCTGAAGTTGTCCAGGAAGCGCACAGGCCGGGCTTCCAGGGGGACCTTGGTGCCGCCGGACGTAACCAACACTACCCGTCGGCCCTGCGCGCCCAGCCCGGCGGCGAACCGAGCCATCACCTCGGCCCAGCGCGCAGCACCGGCGGGCTGGGGGAACTCGGCGACCAGGTCCACTGCCGCCATCGGTTCCGGAACCCGCCGCGCCAGCGCAAGCTACAGGGTCTTCGGCGCCACGCCCCCTGCCCTGGTACCTGGCCCACGCGCAGCCGCAATAGTGAGGGGGCGGTTCGCTACCATGCGCTGCAAGCTAGCGCCGGGTTTCTGCAGGTCTGGAAATGCGTGCTGGTTCTGCCCCACAGCGTGCGAAATTGACACCGAGCTGGCGGGAGTTCTCGGCTGGGCAGGCATCTGGCGGAGTCACACCCCCTCGTTTAGTTTCCTAGTCTGGGTGAAGATCTGGACGTGTTTGACCCTTACCGGCTACCATACAGACCCTGCTAGGCTTGGACCTCGCTAAAATTTGAGTGCCCGGCCATTTAACCTTTGGATTTGTAGTGCAGGGCTTGTTTTGTTTTTTGTTTTTTTTTAAACCCTACAAACACACTCCAAGTGTCAGTCGAGCCACGCCCCCCCCGCCCTCGAAAAGCTTGGAATGAGGCTGCGCCTTGTTGGTCACGTGACACCGCCGTCCAGTGTGTCCTCGCCAGGCAACGGTCCTAGAGACCGACAACACCGTCTGCCGCAGCATGAACGTGATCTACCCTCTTGCGGTGCCCAAGGGGCGCCGGCTCTGCTGTGAGGTGTGCGAAGCTCCGGCCGAGCGGGTCTGCGGGGCCTGCACAGTCACTTATTACTGGTAGGCCCTGAAACGTGGCACCTGGACGCCTCAACCCCCTCTCTCTCAGTCAGGGAACCCTCAAAGCGGCTTCTAGACAGGTCCCTAAGACTTCTGTGTCTGCGTCCGCTTCCTCTCCCACTCAATCATTCCTCCCCAGATGTTCTACTAAGCGCCTACTGTGCGCTATGCACTGTTCTAGGTGCTGAACTTACTGGGGGAAACTCGGGACACCACGTCCCTCAAAAGTCTAATGTCCTGGGACTTCCCTGGGGGTCCAGTGGTTGAGACTCCGCCCTTCCACTGTAGGGGGCGGAGGGTTCGATCCCTGGTCGGGGAATTAAGATCCCACATGCCATGCGGCTCTGGGAAAAAAAAAAAAAAAAAAAAAAAAAATCTAATGTTCTAACGAGAAAGATAAGTAAACCAACAGACAAAACAAGGTAATTTCAGAGAGTGATAAATGCCATAAAGACAAAAGCAATGTGATGGGAGGTTGGGCAGACAGCCTCTCTGAGGGTAGACTATTGATCTGAAGTTAGAGTAGGAACAGCCCGCCAGGGAAATGCTGGGGGAAGAGTGGCACAGTGAGGCTCCGAGGGAGGGAAGACCTTGGTGTGTTTGAGGAATAGATAGAAAGTTAGTTTGTCAGAGCATAGCCAAGATGGTGACAGTGTGGGGAGGGTAGTACAAGATGAGATCAGTTTTCATTTATTTAGCATAACATCCACTGATCTTTGCTTCAGATTGGACCCTATTTGGGACCTGAGATAAAACAGGTAGGTTGCTGACGTCCAGAAACCTAGTCCAGAGCCGACTAACTTGTTTAAAAAAGAAAGTCATTATAATACAACCCTACATGACAAGTGCTGTCACTCAGGGAGTACTATTCCCTGGGACCTCTAAGGATGGAAGCATGGTGATGGGGCAGTATCTGGAAAGGTTCCTCTGAAGAAGTAACATTTGCGCTGGGTCTTGAGAGGTCAGAGGGAAATTGCTAGGTGAATGAACAATGAAGAAGGAAAGGTAGAGCACTCCTGGCATCCAGGACTGCTTGGGTAAAGGGTGAGAGAACAGACTTTGTTCAGAGGTGGGTAGAGAAGGTAGCCATGGAGGGAGCAGTCACTGATTTTCAGACTGCAGTCCAGAGCCCATTAGCGGGTCATGAATAAATCACAACCAGCATTTTAAGAAAAAAAAAAAATAGAAAGTATCAGAGTAATCCTACTTGAAGTGTTTCTTGAAACTTTTGTTTTAGTGATTTATGTGATTATGTGTCTTTGTACTAGTGAAATGTATTTCCTACTGTACAATGAGTTAAAAAAAAGTTTAAAAATCATTGTGATAGGTAGTAGTAGGAGTTTAAACCAAGAAGATAAAGGTTAGGGCCAAACAGTGACATGAGATCAAGGAGTTTGGAATTTATCCTCTGGAGGGTCATGGATGGTTTTAGATTGGAAGGTAGACGCTGAAGCCTGCATAACTTCTCAGTTGCAGTGGTCCCAGTGGAGACTGAATTAGGTGTCCTTCCTCGGTGCTTTCACAGCACTCTTTAGGTCCGTTAGCCTCACATTTATGACATGGATTGAAATCACTGTTCAGTGGTCTGTATTCCTCACTAGGCTGTATGCCCCATGAGGGCAAGGACAGCATCTGTGTTTTCATTGCTGTTTCTTCAGTGCATATAGAATACAATTCAGAATTTGTAACAGAAACTGCAAAGCCCTGTGCTTCTCTATCTTCATTTCCCACCAGTCATCCCCTCTTTTCCTTGATGCAGTTACAGAGGCTTTCTTTCAATTCTAATTTGCCAACTCTTTTCCTCCCTCAGTTTCTTTGCCCAGGCCGTTGCCTTTGCTGGGAACTTTCCCTATAGTCACGAATCTTCCTAGCTCTCTTTCATCCTTCTGTTCTCAGAAATGTTATTTCTTCAAAGAGGTCTTTCTGAAAAACCCAACCTAAATGCCCCTATCTGATTTCTCTCTCACATTTTTCTTCACTTTTTCTGTACTTTTATGTTTTTGTTTTACTTGTTTAATATCTGTCTTTTTTTTTTTTTTTTTCCTGGCTGGACCACGCAGCTTGTGGGATTTTAGTTCCCCAACCAGGGATTGAACCCGGGTCCCCTGCGTTGGAACCACTGGACCGCTAGGGAGGTCCTGAGTAAACAATTTTAAGTACAGGACTGGCACTCTGGGGAGAGATAAGACTCCTTTGCCTGATATGAGCACCTACCTCTTCCCCTGTCCCCTTCATCCCTCCAGCCAGAAGCAATTCCTTCTTCCTCTCAACTCACTTTGTACTTACTCTGTACCTCTCAGATGACTCTTATTTCCCTGCCTCATTTTAGTTGTTGGTAAACATGTTAGCTCAATTTTATTATGCTCTGTTAATGCAGGATATTATGTTGAATATGTAGAAGGACTGTCATATGTATGTTATCTTTTGATCTGTTTCAGACCCATCTGCGTGTTACCTATGGTCTCCAGCAAAGTATCTTGAAATAATTGAAACTAAATATTTGATGAATGCATGAATAAATTATTACTTCCTATGCCCTTATCCTCCATTGTTTTCTTTCTCTTCTTTCACCGCCTTTAATTATTTTTAAGGTCTTCTACTCTCCCCCTACCTTTTCTCCAGATTTCTATATCCTTGTGTCCTAGAGAATTCATGATTTTTCCAGAAAATAAAACTGTGGTAATTGTTCTGTATCTCACAAATGAGGGCCTTTAATATCCCCTTCCAGGGTTTTCACGGTTGAATGTAAAGCATCTAGCCCCATGCCTGAGACCATGCTGGCACTCATTAAATATTGTTTTTCCTCATCCCAAATTTAAAGAGCAGGAAGGACAGTCAACTTGGATTTGTGAAAGTTTATTTTTTTGCAAAATAATTTTTCCCAATTATAAATGTAATTCATGCGCACTACAGAAAACTTGAAAATACAAAATATAAAGATGAAAAATAATCCATAATCTCACAACCCAGATAATTAATAGCCTGACATTTTGGTGAATTTCTTCATGTTCTTTTCCTATAAATACATTTATTTTATACACTCTGTGTAATCTTGTGCATATCATTCTGTGTTGGATTGTGAGAATGTTCCCAGGAAATAGAACATTTTTAAGAGAAGGCATTTTTATTAAAGTACACAGTGAAACATTATAGGTGAAAGAGGCTTCAATACTATAGGTTAGTAAGTCGTAGCATATAGATAAGAGTAATTTGCAATAATTTTTCCTTTCATTTAACATATGGGGCACAAATTAAAATGCTTTCACTGTCCAGGAAGAGAAAACAGTGAAGTGGTATCCAATAGTAAGATCTGTGGTGAACTGGAGAATGAATGCCCTGCTTAACGACATTCAAATTAGTTTTAAAAACATGGTAATGGCCAAACAAAACATGTCTGGCCCACAAGCTATTTCATTGTGAGCCCTAACTTGAAAGCATACTTTTCAACTCCTTCTTTATGCATGACCCTGTGATGCCTGTGAGGGGTGATACAGATGAATAAGGAGAGAGCTCAGGAATATATAAATATGCACCCTTTCTTTAGAAAGGCAAGATATGCAGATGCTGTCAGTAGAAAAAAGTTCAGGCAGTTAAGTAAGTTAACTTTCCATTGCTAACACAATTACTCAGTAAGCCCGTATTAAATAAATATCCTGTGCAAGTCACCTATTTCTTTATTCTGGCTGTTAAGTGCTTTTATTGATTTGTTTTCAGTAATTCTCTATCAAAAAACCCTTAAAAATGCTTTTTGTCATTTCTGTGAGAGCTGTCACAGTTTATAAAGAACATACTTTATCGTATTTCTGTTGTCCCAGAAGAAAGGAAGGAGAGAGAGTATTTGAACACAGCTATGTATTGTCTATGACTGCTTTTATGCTACAACAACAGAGTTGAGCAGTAGCAACACAGACCAAGTAGCTCACAAAGCCCAAAATTTACTATCTGGCCGCACGAAAAACTTTGCTGATCCCTACCTTAGGTTATTGTTACCTGTTTTGGACTATGTATAAATGGAATCAAATAGCTAACTTTCTCACATTTAAATAAAAACATATAATAGGCAATAGAAATGCAGAAACCTATGATTGTATGCATCCAACCACAGTCTCAAAATACATGAAGCAAAAACTGTCAGAACTGAAGGGAGAAATAAATAATTCAATAGTAATAGTTGGACACTTCAATATCCGCCTTTCAATAATGAATAGAACAACTGGACAAAAGATCAGCAGGGAAATATAAGACCTGAACAACACTATAAACGAACTAGACCTAACAGACATTTAGAATACAGAATATACATTCTTCTCAAGTGCATATGGAACATTCTCCAGGGTCGACTAGCTGTTAGATCATTTAAAAATCTCAGTAAATTTATAAGGATTGAAAATATACAAGGTATGTTCTTCAACCACAATGGAATGAAATTAGTAGTCAATAACGGAAGGAAGTTTGGGAAATTTATGAATGTGTAGAAATAACACACACAAGCAACCAGTGGGTCAAAGAAGAAATCACAAGAGAAATTAGAAAATGCTTTGAGATGAAATGAAAACAAAAGCACAACATACTAAAACTGATGTGACGCAGTGAAAGCAGTACCTAGAAGGAAATTTATAGCTGTAAACACATACACTAAAAAAGAAGGAAGATCTCAAACCAATAACCTAGTCTTACACTTTAAGGAGTAGAGAAAGAAGAGCAAACTCAACCCAAAGCTAGCAGGAGGGAAATAGTGAAGATTACAGCAGAGATAAATGAAACAAAGAATAGGAAAACAATACAGAGAATCAACAAAACCAAAAGTTGTTTCTATAAAAAGATCGAAATTGACAAAAGTTTAACTAGACTCACCAAGAAAAGAAGACTCAAGTTATTAAAATCAGAAAATGGAAGTGGAGGGACTTCCCTTGTGATCCAGTGGCTAAGGCTCTGCGCTCCCAATGCAGTGGGCCCGGGTTCGATCCCTGGTCAGGGAACCAGATTCCACATGCCACAACTAAGAGTTCACATGCTGCAACTAAAGATCCTGCATGCTGCAACTAAAGATCCTGCATGCCTCAACCAAGATCCTGCATGCCGCAGCTACGACCCGGCTCAACCAAATAAAAAAATAAATAAATATTTAAAAAAAGAAAATGAAAGTGGAGACATTGCTACCAACTTTACAGAAATAAAAGGGGTTATAAGAGAATACTATGTACAATTGTATGCCAACAAATTTGAAGTCCTAGATGAAATATATTCCTAATAAGACACAAACTACCAAAACTGACTCAAGAAGAAATAGAATATCTGAGTAGGTCTATAAATAAAGAGATTTAGGGGCTTCCCTGGTGGCGCAGTGGTTGAGAGTCCACCTGCTGATGCAGGGGACACGGGTTCGTGCCCCAGTCCGGGAAGATCCCACATGCCGCGGAGTGGCTGGGCCCGTAAGCCATGGCCACTGAGCCTGTGCGTCCAGAGCCTGTGCTCCGCAACAGGAGAGGCCACAACAGTGGGAGGCCCGCGTACCGCAAAAAAATAAATAAATAATAAAAAAATAAATAAAGAGATTTAGCTAAGTAATCAAAAAACTTTTCACAAAGAAAAGCCCAGGAGGATTTCACTGGTGAATTCTGTCAAATATTTAAAGAAGACTTAACAATTCTTTACAAACTCTTCCAAAAAATAGAAGAAGATGGAAGAGTTCCCAACTTTTTATGAGGCCGATATTATCCTAACACCAAAACCAGAGAAAAACATCAAAAGGAAACTACAGACCAATATCCCTTATGAATATAGATGCAGAAATCCTTAACAAAATACTAGCAGACCAAATCCAGCAGAATATAAAAAGAATTATATATCATGACCAAATGGAATTTCTCCCAGGAATTCAAGGTTGGTTCAACATATGAATATCAATCAATATAAAACATCATCTTAATGGAATAAAGAAAAACATCATATGATCATCTCAATAGATACAGAAAAAACATTTGGCAAAGTCCAACACCCTTCATGATAAAAATACTTAACAAAGTAGGAATAGAAATGAATTTCTGTAACTTGGTAAAGAGTATCTATGAAAGAACCATAGAGAAACACAACATTAGCATCATACTTAATAGTCAAAGTCTATAAAATCTTTCCCCTGTAAAATCAGAAATGAGTCAAGAATGTCACTTTCACCACTTCTATTCAACGTTGTACTAGAGGTTCTAGTTGGGGCAATTAGGGAAGACAATGAAGTAAAAAGCATCCAGCTTGGAAAAGAAGGAGTAAAAGTACCTCTATTCACAGATGACATGATCTTATATAGAGAAACCCCTAAAGAATCCACAAAAAAACTATTAGAGCTAATAAATGAATTCAGCAAGGTTACAAGATATACAAGATAAATATGCAAAAATCAGTTATATTTCTGTATGCTAGCAATGAGCAATCTGAAAATGAAATTAAGACAGCTATTCCATTTACAATAGCACTTTAAATAAAGGAATAACCATAGAAGTACAAGACTTATACACTGGAAAAATACAAAATATTCTTGAACAAAATTAAAGAAAACCTAAATAAGTGGAAAGATATTTCATATTCACAGACTGGGAGACTTAATATGAAACAGTTTGATCTGAAGATTCAATGCAATCCCTGTAAAAATTCCAATTGTCATTTTTGCATAAATGGACACTCTGATCCTAAAGTTCATATGAAAATGAAAGGGACCCAGAATAGCTAAAAAAATCTCAAAAAAGAGCAAAGTTGGAGAACTCACATTTCTCAATTTCAAAATTTACTACAAAGCTACGGTAATAAAGATAGTGTGGTACTGGAATAAGGATAGACCTATAGATTGATGGAATAGAGAGTCCAAAAATAAGAACATACACCTATGGCTAATTGATTTTCTTTTTCTTTTTTTTTTGCAGTTTTAAAAAATTGAAATATAGGTTATATTCCATTTATAGTTATTATAAAATATGGCTATATTCCCCATGTTGTACAATATATCCTTGTAACTTATTTTATACATAGTAGTTTGTACCTCTTAACCCTATACCCCTATATTGCCCCTCTCCCTACTGGTAACCACTAGTTTGTTCTCTATATCAATGAGTCTGCTTCTTTTTTGTTATAGTCACTGATTTGTTGTATTTTTTAGATTCCACATATAAGTGATATCATTACAGTATTTGCCTTTCTCTGTCTGACTTGTTTCACTTAGCATAATACCCTCCAAGTCCATCCATGTTGCTGCAAATGGCAAAATTTCATTCATTTTATCTTAGTAGTATTCCAGTGTGTGTGTGTGTGTGTGTGTGTGTGTGTGTGTGTATAGATAATAGATATAGATATAGATATAGATATAGATATGTCACATCTTCTTTATCCATTCATGTGGGGATGGACACTTAGGTTGCTTCCATATCTTGGCAGTTGTAAATAGTGCTGCTATGAATATTGGGGTGCATGTATCTTTTCAAATGAATGTTTTTTGGGTTTTTTTTTTTTTGGCTATATACCCAGGAGTGGAATTGCTGGGTCATATGGTAATTCTATTTTTAGTTTTTTGAACTTTACAGAAATAAAAGGGGTTATAAGAGAATACTATGTACAATTGTATGCCAACAAATTTGAAGTCCTAGATGAAATATATTCCTAATAAGACACAAACTACCAAAACTGACTCAAGAAGAAATAGAATATCTGAGTAGGTCTATAAATAAAGAGATTTAGGGGCTTCCCTGGTGGCGCAGTGGTTGAGAGTCCACCTGCTGATGCAGGGGACACGGGTTCGTGCCCCAGTCCGGGAAGATCCCACATGCCGCGGAGTGGCTGGGCCCGTAAGCCATGGCCACTGAGCCTGTGCGTCCAGAGCCTGTGCTCCGCAACAGGAGAGGCCACAACAGTGGGAGGCCCGCGTACCGCAAAAAAATAAATAAATAATAAAAAAATAAATAAAGAGATTTAGCTAAGTAATCAAAAAACTTTTCACAAAGAAAAGCCCAGGAGGATTTCACTGGTGAATTCTGTCAAATATTTAAAGAAGACTTAACAATTCTTTACAAACTCTTCCAAAAAATAGAAGAAGATGGAAGAGTTCCCAACTTTTTATGAGGCCGATATTATCCTAACACCAAAACCAGAGAAAAACATCAAAAGGAAACTACAGACCAATATCCCTTATGAATATAGATGCAGAAATCCTTAACAAAATACTAGCAGACCAAATCCAGCAGAATATAAAAAGAATTATATATCATGACCAAATGGAATTTCTCCCAGGAATTCAAGGTTGGTTCAACATATGAATATCAATCAATATAAAACATCATCTTAATGGAATAAAGAAAAACATCATATGATCATCTCAATAGATACAGAAAAAACATTTGGCAAAGTCCAACACCCTTCATGATAAAAATACTTAACAAAGTAGGAATAGAAATGAATTTCTGTAACTTGGTAAAGAGTATCTATGAAAGAACCATAGAGAAACACAACATTAGCATCATACTTAATAGTCAAAGTCTATAAAATCTTTCCCCTGTAAAATCAGAAATGAGTCAAGAATGTCACTTTCACCACTTCTATTCAACGTTGTACTAGAGGTTCTAGTTGGGGCAATTAGGGAAGACAATGAAGTAAAAAGCATCCAGCTTGGAAAAGAAGGAGTAAAAGTACCTCTATTCACAGATGACATGATCTTATATAGAGAAACCCCTAAAGAATCCACAAAAAAACTATTAGAGCTAATAAATGAATTCAGCAAGGTTACAAGATATACAAGATAAATATGCAAAAATCAGTTATATTTCTGTATGCTAGCAATGAGCAATCTGAAAATGAAATTAAGACAGCTATTCCATTTACAATAGCACTTTAAATAAAGGAATAACCATAGAAGTACAAGACTTATACACTGGAAAAATACAAAATATTCTTGAACAAAATTAAAGAAAACCTAAATAAGTGGAAAGATATTTCATATTCACAGACTGGGAGACTTAATATGAAACAGTTTGATCTGAAGATTCAATGCAATCCCTGTAAAAATTCCAATTGTCATTTTTGCATAAATGGACACTCTGATCCTAAAGTTCATATGAAAATGAAAGGGACCCAGAATAGCTAAAAAAATCTCAAAAAAGAGCAAAGTTGGAGAACTCACATTTCTCAATTTCAAAATTTACTACAAAGCTACGGTAATAAAGATAGTGTGGTACTGGAATAAGGATAGACCTATAGATTGATGGAATAGAGAGTCCAAAAATAAGAACATACACCTATGGCTAATTGATTTTCTTTTTCTTTTTTTTTTGCAGTTTTAAAAAATTGAAATATAGGTTATATTCCATTTATAGTTATTATAAAATATGGCTATATTCCCCATGTTGTACAATATATCCTTGTAACTTATTTTATACATAGTAGTTTGTACCTCTTAACCCTATACCCCTATATTGCCCCTCTCCCTACTGGTAACCACAAGTTTGTTCTCTATATCAATGAGTCTGCTTCTTTTTTGTTATAGTCACTGATTTGTTGTATTTTTTAGATTCCACATATAAGTGATATCATTACAGTATTTGCCTTTCTCTGTCTGACTTGTTTCACTTAGCATAATACCCTCCAAGTCCATCCATGTTGCTGCAAATGGCAAAATTTCATTCATTTTATCTTAGTAGTATTCCAGTGTGTGTGTGTGTGTGTGTGTGTGTGTGTGTGTGTATAGATAATAGATATAGATATAGATATAGATATAGATATGTCACATCTTCTTTATCCATTCATGTGGGGATGGACACTTAGGTTGCTTCCATATCTTGGCAGTTGTAAATAGTGCTGCTATGAATATTGGGGTGCATGTATCTTTTCAAATGAATGTTTTTTGGGTTTTTTTTTTTTTGGCTATATACCCAGGAGTGGAATTGCTGGGTCATATGGTAATTCTATTTTTAGTTTTTTGAGAATCCTCCATACTGTCTTCCACAGTGGCTGCACCAATTTACATTTCCCCCAACAGTGTATGAGAGTTCCCTTTTCTCTGCATCCTTGCCAACATTTGTTACTTGTGTTCTTTTTTGATGATAGCCATTGTGGTTTTGATTTGCATTTAACTGATGATTAGTGATGTTGAGCATCTTTTCATGTACCTATTGGCCATCTATATGCCTTTTATGGAAAAATGTCTACTCAGTTCTTCTTCCTATTTTTTAATTGGGTTGTTGGTTTTTTTGATGTTGAGTTGTATGAGCTATTTATATATGATGGATTATATATGATGGTCATATCATTTGCAAATATTTTCTCCCATTCAGTAGGTTGTCTTTTCATTTTTGTCAGTGGTTTCCTGTGCTGTGCAAAAGCTTTTAAGTTTAATTAGGTCCCATTTGTTTATTTTTGCTTTTATTTCCTTTGTTTTAGGTGACAGATCCAAAAAAATATTGCTGTGATTTATGTCAGAGAGTGTTCCTGCGTATGTGTGTGTGTGTGTGTGTGTGTGTGTGTGTGTGTGTATAGATAATAGATATAGATATAGATATAGATATAGATATGTCACATCTTCTTTATCCATTCATGTGGGGATGGACACTTAGGTTGCTTCCATATCTTGGCAGTTGTAAATAGTGCTGCTATGAATATTGGGGTGCATGTATCTTTTCAAATGAATGTTTTTTGGGTTTTTTTTTTTTTGGCTATATACCCAGGAGTGGAATTGCTGGGTCATATGGTAATTCTATTTTTAGTTTTTTGAGAATCCTCCATACTGTCTTCCACAGTGGCTGCACCAATTTACATTTCCCCCAACAGTGTATGAGAGTTCCCTTTTCTCTGCATCCTTGCCAACATTTGTTACTTGTGTTCTTTTTTGATGATAGCCATTGTGGTTTTGATTTGCATTTAACTGATGATTAGTGATGTTGAGCATCTTTTCATGTACCTATTGGCCATCTATATGCCTTTTATGGAAAAATGTCTACTCAGTTCTTCTTCCTATTTTTTAATTGGGTTGTTGGTTTTTTTGATGTTGAGTTGTATGAGCTATTTATATATGATGGATTATATATGATGGTCATATCATTTGCAAATATTTTCTCCCATTCAGTAGGTTGTCTTTTCATTTTTGTCAGTGGTTTCCTGTGCTGTGCAAAAGCTTTTAAGTTTAATTAGGTCCCATTTGTTTATTTTTGCTTTTATTTCCTTTGTTTTAGGTGACAGATCCAAAAAAATATTGCTGTGATTTATGTCAGAGAGTGTTCCTGCGTATGTTTTCCTCTAGGAGTTTTATGGTTTCTGGTCTTACATACATTTTGAGTTTATTTTTGTATATGGTGTTTGTTAGAGAATGTTCTTTTACACGTAGCTGTCCAATTTTCCCAGCACCACTTTTTGAAGAGACTGTCTTTTCTCCATTGTATATTTTTGTCTCCTTAGTTGTAGATTAATTGTATGGTCAATTGATTTTCAACAAGGGTGCCAAGACCATTCAATTAAGAAAAGAATGGTCCCTTCCAAATGGTGCAGGGATAACTGGATATCCATATGCAAAAGAAGAATTTGGACCCCTACTTTACACCATATTCAAAAAGACTTAAATATAAGAGCTAAAAACATAAAACTTTTAAAAGGAAACGTAGTTGTAAATCTGTGTGATCTTGGATTAGGGAACCGTACTTAGATATGACACTAAAAGCACAAGAAACCAAAGGAATAATAGATAAGTTGGGCACCATCAAAATGAAAAACTTTTGTGCATCAGAGTACACTATCAAGAAAGTGAAAAGACAACTCACAGAATTGTAGAAAATATTTACAGATCATATATGCAGATCATATATATTATCCAGAATATGCAAAGAACACTTAAAACTCAAAAATAAAAAGATAAAGGACCTGGTTTAAAAAAATGGGCAAAGGATTTGAATCAACATTTCTTCAAAGAAGGTATACAAATGGCCAATAAGCACATAAAATGATGCTCAACATTATTAGTTATTAAGGGAATGAAAAATAAAAGCACAATGATATACTACCTCACACACACTATAATGGCTGTAATAAAAAAGGACAGAAAATAGCAAGCACTGATGAGGAGGTAGAAAAAATGGAACCCTCATACATCACTGGTGGGATTGTAAAGTGGTACAACCTATGTTAAAACAGTTTGGCAGTCCTCAAAAGTTTAATCATAAAGTTACTGTATAACCCAGCAATTCCATTCTTAGGTGTACCCAAGAGAATTGAAAACATATGTTCGCACAAAAACTTGTACACAAATGTTCATTAATAATAATAGCCCAAAACTGGAAACAACCCAACTACCAACTGATGAATGAATAGACAAAAAATGATATAGCCATTAGGTGGAATACTATTCAGTAGTAAAGAATACAGACATAAAAGGCATATTGTCATGTGGCACATATATACAATGGAATATTACTCAGCCATAAAAAGAAATGAAACTGAGTTATTTGTAATGAGGTGGATAGACCTGGAG
>NC_041216.1:2051079-2058180 GCF_002837175.3 Physeter macrocephalus
AGGTAGCTAGTGGGAAGCTGCCGCATAGCACAGGGAGATCACCTCTGTGCTTTGTGACCATGAGAGGGGTGGGATAGGGAGGGTGGGAGGGAGGGAGACGCAAGAGGGAAGGGATATGGGAACATATGTATATGTATAACTGATTCACTTTGTTGTAAAGGAGAAACTAACACACTATTGTAAAACAGTTATACTCCAATAAAGATGTTAAAAAAAAAAAAGCCATATTGTCTGTTTCCGTTTATATGCAAAGTCCAGAACAGGCAAATGCATAGAGAAAATAGATGAGTGGCTTCTGGGCAACAGTGGTTGGAGGGAAGAATGAGAGTACCTGCTAGAATAAATGGAGTTTCTTTTTTGAGTGATGAAAATGCCCTGAAATTAGATAGGGTGATGGCTATATGGCCTCATGAATATAATAAAAACATTGAACTGTGCACTTTAAGAGGATGACTTTTATTGTATGTGAATTATATATCAATATCAATTATGTATCAATTATATAAACGTATTTGGAGGAAGGGTCAGATTAGGTAATAGATTTGGGAGTCATTCATAGAGGCAATTATGTAAGGAATAGGAGGGAATTCCCTGGTGGCCCAGTGGTTGGGACTCCACGCTTTCACTACTGAGGATGTGGGTTCAGTCCCTGGTCGGGGGAGCTAAGATCCTGCAAGCCACGTAGCACGGCCATTAAAAAAAAAAAAAAAAAAAAGAATGGCAGTAGATTCTCTGTAGGAGTGCTGTCCAATAGAATTTTTCTGCAATGATGCAAATGTTCTGTATTTGTGCTGTCCAATTAAGTGTTTAAAAAATACTAAATATGCATATAAAACACTCAGAAAAGCTGTATACCAAACTGCCACAATGCTTCCTTCTGGAGAGCTAAAAAATGACTGGCTTTGGAGTACAGGCCTAGAGTAACTACTTACTCTCGACACCTGTGCTTCCTTACCTTAAAAAAATAATGATTTTGTCTTGTTTTCAAAAAGTTAAACAGTTACTTTCATGACCACTTGCTGCACCACTAGGACTGGAGGGCATTCACAGTGTATTCTATGTGAATGGACCTCCTAGAGCACAGAAGGCAATGCAAATGATGCTCTCCCAAGCCATGCAACATATATATATATATATATATATACCTATAATTGGTGTATATATATATATATATACACACACCTATAATTGGTTTATATATATATATATACACACACCTATAATTGGTTTATATATATATATACCTATAATTGGTATATATATATATATATATATATATATATACCTATAACTGGCATATATATATATACCTATAATTGGTATATATACTAATTATGGGGAAAGTGTCTCCTAGAGCCTCATCAAATGTAAATTTCTTTCCTTTTCCTAAGAAAAAGACCCTTAAATTCATCAGCTTCAGTGTTCAGATATTTTGAAAATGACCTTAGACCAATGCAGAGTTAAAGTTGTCTTTGTTGTTATTAATGAAGAAGAAAAGCAGAATAACCGCAGCATATAACTGCCTGCAGAAACAACATCCTCCCGCACCCCTGGTTTTTACACCACCCAATAACCACGTGAAGGAAAAGCGATTTGTGTCAGAAACGGCTTTGGGCTCCCTGCCTGGTTTGTGTTGGGCTTACTTTTCTAGTTTCTAGGGCTGGGCCAGCAGTAGGGCCAGGAGAATCAGTGGTCAAGCCAAAGGTAAAGATAATGAAGTCCATGTTTTTGTTGTCAGTGGTGTGGTTCATCAAAGAGCTGATTGGAGCAGCATCCATGAGAAGATATGTCAGCTCCTGATTCCCCTGCGCACTTCCATGCCCTTCTACAACTCAGAGGAAGAACGGCAGCATGGCCTGCAGCAGCTGCAGCAGCGGCAGGTAGGGCTTATAGGACGGCTGCAGGGTTAACTCACGGGTGCAGAGAACCTGCCCAGGGAAAAGGTTGTACTGTGCGAGGTCACTAAACTATAACCTCTGAGGGCAGAGGCTTGGTTTTATGTCTTTATGTCCTCAGTACCATTGTTGTTCTCCACATATCTACTGAAAACCTGCAGCATTAGTGAATATTAGTTATATTAGTTAATATTATATTAGTTAATATTAGTGATATTAGTGAAGCAGGATAACTCCAGAAGGAAACATATGTTTCTTTCAAAATTAACTCAAATAGAAAGGCAGAACATTTTAGATTGTCCTGAGACATTACAGCTTTGCTAAACTAAAATTTTATTAGAACTGTAAGAATAATAATCATTTAATAATTTTATATTGAGCACTCATTTATGCCAAGCACCAACCTAAGATGAAAAGATACTTGTTCCTGGACCTTGAGGAACTCACAGTCCAGAGTTTGCCTTTTTAATCACCTATTTTGGGTCTCATGTCCGCCTCAATGCAGACAGGCTCACTGTGTGCTCTCGAGCAGGTCATCAGGTGTTGGCCCTATCTCCAGGTGTACCTATATCCACCATTGCCTTTTACCCTTAGACTGTCTCAGATAGTCTAGTTTTTTTTTTTCCACAGAAGCATTTGATCGAATTTTGCTACACCGTAGCCCAGAAATATATCTTTGAAGGAAAACATGAAGATGCTGTCCCAGCAGCTTTGCACTCTCTTCGCTTCCGTATGAGTGTTCATGGCCTGAGTTCAGTAGAGCTGGTACCTGCTTACCTGCTGTTGGCCGAGGCCAGCCTTGGTAAGTGAAGCTGACTTGAGACACCCTGGAGCCTGTAAGAAGTGCTATACTGGGTCATATCAGTGGCCAAAACATCCAGCTTTGGCAGTGGCACCAAGATACCTTTTGTGGAAGAGCAGGATTGCTGTAAAGTTTGGCACAAGGTGGGGAAGGATATGTCATGGACTTTTTGGTAAAACTGAACGAAATCCACTCTAGCTGGCCTTAGCAAAAGGAGGAAATTTATTAGGATGCTGAGGTGTCCTAAGGGAAGTGAGACTTCATGAGATACTATACTCAGAATGCTATAACAAACCAAGGCTGGTGGTCTCTGTTTCTGTCTCTTGGGTCTTGGGGTCTTGTTTCTTGTCTCTGTTTCTAGGTTTCTCTCTCTGCATCTGCTTTATTTTCCATCTCTGCAGACCAGATTTTTCTACCCTATTCTTACTGCAGAAGACAGCTACCCCAAAATGTCAGATGTAGCTGAATTTACATTGAATTTACATATCCTCCAGGTTCAAGGTGGGTTATAGAAACTAATTAGCATCTGATTTCCAATGTTAAATTCCTGGAAGAAAGAATTGTGTTGACTCAGCTTGAGTGCGGTATCTATCTGTATCTACCTTTGTGTCAGGGTCACATAGTTCAAACACAAAAATAGGAACCTGCTCCTATGGCTGGCAGAGGCAGTTCTGAGAGCAGGGCACAGACATCACACATGGTGGTTGCTACAACAGGAGAATTAGCATTTTTGAGGGGAATTAACATTTTTGAGCATCTACAGCCTTTTAGGTACTGTACTACTACTTTATATCTTAACAGCCACTATTGAAAAAAAACTTTTTAAAAAGTAAAACTGTAGGAAATACAGTACAAAGAACTTTTTCCCTAAGCTATCTGAGAGTAAGTTGCTTACTTGTTGCCCTATGCCTTGACTACTTCAGTATGTATTTCCTACAGAGATGTCTCCTTCATAACCACAATACAACTATCATCCATGATTATCTACCGAGCAGACCCCATTCAGCTTTTTCCAGTTGTCCCAATCACATCTTTACAGCAAAAGGGTAGAGTCCAGAATCACACTTTTCATTTTGTTGCCATGTGTCTTTAGTCTCCTTCATTCTGGAATAGTTTCTCAGTCTTTCCTTGACTTTTATGACTTTGATGCCTTCAGAGATTAAAGGCCAATTATTTTATAAAATGTCCTTCAATTTGAGCTCCTCTGATGTTTCCTCATGACTGGACTTAGGTGATGTGTCTTTGGCAGGAATATCACTGAAGTGATGCTGTGTTCTTCTCATCCCATCCTATAAGTTGGCACATGTTTTTATTTTGGTCCATTATTGATGATGTTTATTTAAGTTACTTTATTAAGGTGGTGTCTGCCAGGCTTCTTCTCTGTAAAGTTACTCTTTCTTCTCTTTGCAATTAATAAGTATTTTATAGAGAGGTACTTGGAACTATATAAATATTCCATTCCTCAACAAACTTTCAATGAATTCATTTATTTATTTATATCAACATAGACTGTTGTTTTCCTGTTTTATTTAGTGGGTTGCAATCCATTACTGTCATTAATTTGATGTTCAAACTGTCCTTGATTTGGCAAGTGGCAGCCCATCACACTGGCTTCTGTGTCTCCTTAACACATCCCCATTGTTCTTTTTTTTTTGGCTACATGGCTTGTGGGATCTTAGTTCCTCAACCAAGGATTGAACCTGAGCCCTAGGCAGAGAAAGTGTGGAGTCCTAACCACTGTACTGCCAGGGAATTCTTCCCCATTGTTCTTTGATCACTTTCCTGCTTTCTGGAACATACCTCCAAGGAGCCCTGATTTCTTTTAGCAGAAAATGGAATTTAGAAGCCAAGAGTTGTGCACTGGACATACTCGTTGCTATTGAGGTATGGCTGCTCCCAGGCTTCTCAATGGACAGAATTAGGGAACATGTGTAAATATAATAATGTGTATATGTGCATTATTTCTAAATCTCCATCTCCGTCTCTACATCTGTATCTGTATATGATCATGGGTCCATAGGAGTACATTTAAATCCACAGGGTTCAATCTCATTTTCTCCCATTCCATGTTTATAGCTCCCTTCTCTGACAGTGAGAATGCTGGCTTCCATTTTCATTGATGTATTTATACATTTAATTGGTTACCCTGTATGAGCCAACCTCCCATCTCCAATCCTATCCTTTCCCCTTGCAGATGCCCTCCTCTCCTTTTGGGGGCTCTGACTCCTATTCTGGGATGCCTCTTCTGTATGGACCCCCCTCCTCACTGGTTTGGGCTCCGACTTCATACCAGGCCACTTAGCTGCAAGAATGCCCTCTTTACCCTACTCAGATCTGACTCCCCATTCTGGACTGTCCCTCTTCCCAAACTAGTAGAAGAGCACTGGACAAGGAAATACAGCCCAAGTCACCCTGGCCTAAATCCCATCATCTTTTATTTGGATTACTACCTGCCAACTGGTCTCTGCACATCTTCCCTGGCCTCCTTCCAACCTGGTCTCCAAACAAAATGTGACCAAGTCATTCCAATAAATAAAGACCAAGTTCCTAAAGCAACCTATGAGTCCCTGTTTGGTCCAGCCTTTATGAATTCTCTCACCTCACCTCTCATTCTTTTCTCTTTCCCTTTCAGTTGTGTTGGCCTTCTCTCGGTTCCTCAGAAGCACTGTGATGCTTCCTTGTTCTGAAAGGTTCTTCTCTAGCCACTCCCCCCACTTCTCTTCCCCTCCCCTTCACCTAACTAACTCCTATTCATCCTTCAGGTCTCAGCTTAAGTCAGCACCCCCTGATTAGAACCCTTTCCCAAGCCCCCAGATTGGGTCAGTTCTCTTTTTAATGTATCCACTTAGAAACCTCTTTCTTTTTTCTGGGCACTTACTTTGATAATAATTATACATTTTTTGATGAGATTATTTAATTAAAGTTCCTCTCCTGCACTAGACCATAAGTTCAGGGAGAACTGGGACTCTGTCTATTCTTTCTCCTCCTAGTGTCTTTACATCCAGAACAGTACTTAGTGCAGGAAAGGTACTCAAAAACTCCTTAGAACCTGACACCTAAATGGGAACTATGTAAGCATTTGTTGAATCTGAGTCCTCTTCACAGGATTGTTTTGAGGTTTAAATGAATTCATGTATAATGGACATGAAAGTGCTTTGCAAGCAGAAAAGTGCTGTCTAAATGGAAGGTTTCATTCTAACTCCCACAGTTACTGATTTAAAACCTTGCCAACCTTTTTGAAAGTCTAAATAAATCACATCCCCTGTGGACATGCCTCTCCCACCTTAGAGATTCCTCCAGACTGGAGTGGAAAAATAAGAGGCATTCATACTTTTTTTCAAAGTAAAACTTTGGAATTTTAACGTACTAGAAATGACGTTTTCAGTAACACCTCAAAGAGGAGCCACCTTACTCATCTTCCCCCACTGTTTTTAGTGTTTTGGAACCGGGAGAATCTAGGTTCAAATTCCAACTCTTTATTAGCCATGTGATCCTAGTCATCAAGCTTTTTCTTACCTTAGGGCTCTCACACATACCACCTGGAATGCTGTTTTCTCCCTCTTACATGGCCGATTTCTTTTCAACCTTCAGGTACCTGCTTAAACGCCACCTTCTCAGAGAGGTTCCCTAATCATCCAAAGTAGGTTTCTCCGTGCCTTTTTTGATCACTGTGTTCTGTTCATTTCCTTCCTAGCACTTCATTTTTTGTTTCTTTATTGTGTAACAAATTCACTGGACTGTGAACTTTTTAAGGTCAGGGATCCAGCATGCACTGAGCATCTGGCAGAGTGGTAGAGACTCAACAGATTAGATGAATATAGGGTTGAATGAATGCGCGGTTTCCTCCTCTGATATTTCTTTTGCAGGGTTGTTGGCAGACTTAAATCCCAGATGCAGATGGCCTAGGCTAGTGTAAGCCATAGGGTAAGGCAAGCCCTCAGTAAATGATTCCTTTTGCTTCCCCTGCGTGCCTCACAGCCACACCTTTGAATCGTCTGTGACTGTTTTATTCTGTGCTCCTTTACTTTCATCTGCAAGTCCTGCAAAGTCCCCCATGATGTCTCTCAGATCTGCCACTAACCCAGTGTAAGCCTGCTGTCTCACCCTTAAGACAAGTACCACTGCTCCATGAATTGGCCATCCCTTCTCTCTCTACTGCATATACCCTGAAAGTCACCCTTTAGGATAGTCTCACTTCCTTTGGCAACTTTAGGTCTCTGTTACCTCTACTCCATCCCTATAATTGCTTTACAATGGTGTGTTAGTTTCTGCTTTATAACAAAGTGAATCAGTTATACATATACATATGTCCCCATATCTCTTCCCTCTTGCGTCTCCCTCCCATCCTCCCTATCCCACCCCTCTAGGTGGTCACAAACCACCTAGCTGATCTCCCTGTGCTAT